>NC_064415.1:10362500-10662500 GCF_023375975.1 Astyanax mexicanus | reverse complement strand
TTTTTTCACATTTATTTTCACATTTCTCTCATTTGCTGCTGAAAAGCTGACCATATTGATCTGTGTTGAAGTGAGGACTGAATAATGAAGCAAAGAAATACATCAGCAAGCACTGTGAGACTGACAGTTTTCTTATGTATGTACCTTTTTTTATACACTCTCAAAACGAATCTGAATAAAAAATGAATGAATGTGTTTTCAACGAGACAAGCAAATAATACCACCAGTGAAATTAACCACTCACTGCAGTCACTGTGTGTAAATGTAATTGAAAATGTGAACATGATGGCTAGATATAATAGTTCTGTGTGAACGTACAGTATGAGGGGATAAAAGATCCAAAGGCATTCATGTCTTTAGGGGGGGAAAAATAAAAATGTGGGGAAAAACAAAAAAATAAAAAGGTGTAGTTTTTTTTTGAGAGGGGGTTGGGGTCTCAGAGAGCAGTAGCCCTTCCACAGGTCCAGAAAGACAGCGCCACAGAGACGCTCGAACAGGAAGAATAGCGGTTGTCGTTTACTGCTGGTAGTTGCCGTATTGACCCTGTGGATAAGCAAGAAGAACGGCAGAAGAGTGTCAGCGTCTGTCTTTCCAGCATTCTGAAATTCCTCCCTCGCTGCTCCTGACACAGGCTTTCACTGTACTGACACTGGCTGTCCATGTAGAGCTTTAACTTTTCTAAACTGTATTTATTATGAGCAGAATTTATACAAATGTCAATGTATGTGAAAACAGCAGTTTTTGTGCAAGACAGACAAAGTGTTACATAGTCAGGGGCTGCCACACTTCCCCTTAATAATAATATATATATATATATATATAATAACAACAATCATAGTATTCCGGCAGCAGTTTTCTTGTCTTTTTTTTAAATGAACGCAGACAATGTGTGCAAAAAGATTCAACATATCTTGACATTGGTATGAGTAGCATCATCATAAAACATAAGAATTACTGAAATGTAGAACATAAAAAATGCAAGACGTGCTTCAAAATAATTACTGAGCTTCTGTGTGTGTGTTTGAAAACATGCTTGGTAAAATCCTACTCAAAACAAAAAGATGTTACTGTTCAATATTGGTGTAATTTAAAAATATTTAACAATATTAGATAGAAGTGCAAATTAATAATTGGGTGATTCTTCAAAAGGAGGAACTGACTAAACTCTATCCTAAAAACCTAATTCACATTTTCCCATTCTTTTAATGTTGCAAACATCAGTAAAACTTTAAAATCAGTACTTGTTTAAATCACAGATTTTGATTCTTTCAAGCCAGTCTTGGCAATAGGGTAAAAATATTAGATCACGATACTAATGATATTTTTAAATTACTTCCAGATATTTTTAAAATTACTTGCATGCAGCCAAGCTACGTCATTAGTTACTTCATCTTAAACTGTTATCCAAGCTTATTTATATACTCAGTTTATTTATCTAAATAAACATAATGTATGACTAAAATTACACAGAATGCACTATTTACCGTACTTTACATATCTACCCAAAAACTGCATCATGGCAACATTTTATAAAATTAACAATTAGAGATGAGAAGATCAAAACTGTGGTTTTAAAAAGACTATTTTCTGTAAAAGTCAAACAAGTCTTGAAAAACAAACTACACACACCTCTCCTGAAAACAGTTTATTTGGGTGAGTAAAGCGCTTCTGCTCTACGCTTTAAACAGCCAGCTCAGATTTCCAGTGTTCGTATTGAGGTGGCCGAAATTATGCAAAATTATAACATTTTCCAAAATGGTTAATGTGCCATTGTACCCCACCCTAGATTGAAAAATTCAGTGAATTTCTAATCAATCAAGTTAATATTAAATGCAAACTAAACTTGATCAAACTAATTTCTCATCAGTTAGTATGACTAAGACATTTGTAGATAGATCCAGAATATATATATATATATATATATATATATATATATATATATATATAAATATATATATATATATATATATATATATATATATATATATATATATATATATATATATATATATATATAAAATGAAAGAATGAAAAATTTAAGTAAACATTTTGGAATGGTCTGGATTTCTGCACTGTGCCAGTCAGCAAACATATATAAACGATTTTAACTCTATATAAGCTTTAGTTCAAAGTAAAATTATGTTAAAGTAACTAAACAATTCCTTTAAAAGCATGTTATCCTTAACATACATAAATAAAACATTTACATTTTTCAAAACATAAAGATGGTAAAGAGAGACCCTAATTGAAGAATCACCCAAAGACTCAGTAAGAAGTTAGACAAGGCTAAGTATGTAAATGTTCTAGGAGTGAATTCTGACCTTTGGTCAGGTATCACTATGTTAGTTCAGTCAGGTGTTAAAGCACTAACTGTTCCCTTTAACAAGTTGTTGACTAGATTTAACCAGTAGGTGGCAGCAATGCCATGAATGAGAGATGTGAATGCTGAGAGAGAGGGAGTAAGAGCGAGTGATCGAGAAAGACAGAACGAGCACATGTCAAATCATGAAGTGGGAGAAAACACTCTTTTCTTTCTTTTTTTTGGCTTCTTGTTTTTTTTATCTGCCTTTTTTTTTTTTTTTTAGCATTTTTAGTATTTTACATGGAGATTTCTAAACAGGGGTCGAAAACGGCTGGACAATCCAAGCTTGCATTGCTCTAAATAGACAGATCAGATACTTACTGAATTAATATTTAGACACCAGTGTTCAGGATCTGGATGTATTTGCACAGTCACAAATCACAAGTCATAACAAATCACAATTATAAAAAACACTCAGTTTTGCCCGATAGTCTCGTCTTTTTAAACAGAAGGGACCTGAAGATTATTTCGACCCCTGATTACAAAAGAATGTAAAATAAAAGATTAGAAAATGAAGAAAACAGAACAAGAGGGAAGGGAGGGGAGGGGGGAAAAAAAAGGCCAGGAGTCAAAACGTCTAGATTTGACGATGGCGTTCTTCATGGCAACCATTACCTTTGCTTCTTTACAGATCTAGTCAGGGGTTGAAATACTCGGTCCGCTATTTCCTCATGTGCCCCTGAATGTTCAAAGATAGAGATATGAAAGGAACACGGTGGCCTCTCAGTGAGGGCCACAGAGAAACACAGGAGGCACAGAGATCTGTGCATGCGTGTGCGTGGCTCAGCGATGACAACCAGTTTCGTTTTAACGTTTTTCCTTTTTTTTCCTCTTTATAATACAATAAACCTTTTTTACACTTTAATGTTAAAACTATACTTTTTACAGACAGATCACCATGCAGGAGAGTACTCCGTACCATCGCCCTCTAGAACAAAACAAAAACTCCATCGCTCTAAAAGCTCCTGCGGCTTCAGCTCAGACCACATCGGAGCTATTTTGACAGTGCACTCATTTATTCTGCTCCAGCTCTAAATTCACCTGAGCCAGGCAGTCTGTTCGACAGCCCTTGATTACCTGGCAGTGTTTAACTGGGAACTGGAACAGCTTGTTTCCAGTAATAAACCAATATTAGGATTTTACAAACAGGCCATGTGCTGCGGAAACATGCACCAATTCAGAACTGGAACACAATGAAATTGTGGACTGACGTGATCGCGTGTATTATAAGGATCGGGTTCAACTGGCCAGTTTACTTACCGCAGAACATTAGGGTCGAGCTTTTATAGGGAACATATCCATAGAAATGCATTAAAAAGGCTCTAACTTCTTTCGGTTGGCCCTGGTCTTACCTGGTCATAGCCGTAGGGGCGCTGAGGTTGGCCTTGTGGAGGTCCAGGCTGAGGCGGCCTGTAGGCTGCGTACTGTTGCCCTTGGCCTGGTGGGTAATTGGGGTACTGTCCTGGAGCACCTTGAGAGGGCCCTAAACAAAAAGAAAAATATAAAAAGATCTGGTGTTAGATTGGGTTTTCTTAAAAGTCATTAGGCTCAATGCTAAAAACACAGTTAAGGATTTCGTTTTTTGGGGACAAAACTGAGACACTGTGCTCGAGACAAAAAGAACAGCCAGACTACAAATAAGGTAAAAAGCCAGGGTCTTTCATGGTATAAGGTAGTGCACATCTGTGGTCTTAAAACAACAAATGCTGTCTTCACAAAATCTATTTAATGGATATCTTTGCAAATCTCAACAACACAATGCGAAATAAAGAAGAGGGTATAGGATGATTGCAGTAAGAACTGAAGAAAAAAAAAAAAACTTGAAAACTGTTGATGTCAAAACATCAAAAGTGTAGGGAAAAACTAGGCACAATTACTTTAGATTTTTATCATTTTATAATGTTACTTTAACAAATCATTTAAAAATATTAACTGACAAATTAAACAAACATTCTCATAATTTAAGCTTAAAACAGTACTTATAAAATAACAGTCCTTATACAAATATTTTTACAAGGAACATTAAATATTGTGAGTTGAATCATGAGCAAAGTTGCTAGACCCCTAGGAAACTTTAACAAAATCTGATTTTCTGCCAACTATTACATGAACTGATAAAGTTAAGCAGCACGATGCAAAGTGAAAGCATCTCTTTTCAAACTACGACTTCAGGGAATCACATACAACACCCAAGCTTTTTCCAAACACCACAGTGTGCCGTTTTCTAATTGTTTGCATGAAAGTCAAACAAGCTTGCTTCTGTTCAAAATAATGGCATCTGGGAATCAAATGCAATGCTGCCCCAGAGCAAATCAATCAGTATACTGGCTCTGATGAGCAGGAGGAAGAGGAGTAGTAGTGGGATGAATGCCGGCTCCGAACTCCACCGCATATAATTGCGGCGGCGGACCCACAAGGAGCATGCTGCCCTGCTAATGTGGCCCAACATCAAGGAGTCCATAAAGCTTGATTTAAAAAAGCCCAGGCTCATTAAGACTGACGTGGGCCGGCCGAGCGCTCGGCCATTTACGGAACACACTGGGCCCGCTCTGATTCTCCTCATTCAAAACGAGCCCACGCAGGATCATTAGGTGCGCTGGACCATCTTAACCTTGTGGGGGCTCGGGAGAGCGTCTTCCAGATGGTGCCCGTAGCTTCGTGGTGCAGGCGTGTGTGTGTATATACACACAAATACGTATGTGTGTGTGTGTGTGCGTGATTCTCCAGCAGCTCATTATTAAGATGTGAGAGGCCTCCGGCTCAGCCAGAGAAAGAGGGAGAGACAAGCTGACAGGATTAGAAAAAGAAAGTAAGAGAAAGAAAAGGGTGAGGGATGAACACGAAGAGTCCCCACTCCCACTTGCACTGCATGGAAGCGTAACCCTGCCACCTCTCAGTCCACAGAGAGAAAAAGCATTCTGAATACAGTACGTTCTGTGTCATGCTCCTTCTCAACTTCTCCTCCTCTGTACGTGTTGTTTCATCTGGTATACAAAAAAGCATTCTCCCACATTTCAAATATACATACAGATATAAGAAGTATTACATCTGGTTATTTGTGTGTAATACACAAGCACAAGTCCAAGTCTAAATATATATGCAGACCCACATTTAACACACTGAGATCTTAAATCTGCACAGTTTCTGTAGGTACACTGTTTTGTGAAAGTGCTCAGGTCTGCAGAACTCACCGTAACCCTGCTGCTGGCCCGGGTAGCCCTGCTGTGCTGGGTACTGTTGCTGGGTTGGGTAGCCCTGTGGCTGGGGAGGACCTTGCTGGTAGGCTTCCTGCTGCTGACCATACTGGGAGTTTCCTACAGAACAGAAAACAGAGAAAATGTATAAAAGTACATTTCTTGTTTCTATATTAAGCCTGTCGACTGTCTTGTGGGCTGGGAGTTATGACAGATTCTCCACTATTTAGCTTTTCTAGAACAAGTGATTAAATGAGAAATTAAACATCACAACAAATTAAGCTTAAAAACTGTACTTAATAATAAAATTTTATAATCCTTATACAAAGATGCAAACAGGGAGCATTAATCCAAGCAGCATTTTACATTGTTTACACACACAAAAACAGCCTTTATTTTTTTAACCCAAATAAACCCAATCTTAATTGTAATTTTTGTTTCAAAAATATATGACAGAAATAATTGTGATAAAATATATTATTTTGTGTGTATATATATATATATATATATATATATATATATATATATATATATATATATATATATATATATATAATTATAACAGCGTAATTAAGAAAAAAAATGGGTTCATTCATGTCAATACATGAAATACTTTCCTTGCTTAGAAAAAAAAAAAAAGGGCAATATCTACCAAAAATGATTGATGTTCATATACTTTGTATAACAATCCAAATATATACAGTTAATCATTATGTGCAATGGTGTACAATTAATTATTGTGGCAAACCTACTCTAAATAGTATGTTTGCTCTTTGATTATGTGACATTATGAAATTAACCAAAAATATTTAAATTCATAACAATACATTTAAAAAAATGCTTGCAGTGTGACGTAAAGAACAACAAATGACAATTTAAAATTATAACAATTATAACAATTAGTCATGTTTTGTCACTGTGACACTGCGGTTAAGATCATTCCCTCAAAATAATTTTCTCCACTCAGATACTCTTTGCTGTCTTGCTGGGATTTCATATCTATAAAAAAAAGCTTTAGAGCAAATTACAGTTCCAAAAATGTAGCTGTGACCATCAATCAATATCACACTGAAATTATTGTCTTCAACTGCTTGTGTGATCAAGCCCAATGGCCACCAGGTGGCCCTCTCCAGCTGCTGTATATACACAAACCCTGAAACAAGTCCTGCACAGCCTGAGGCAGAAGTTAAACCTGATCAGCTGAGATACTGATTTGTCCTTAAAGATAAATGTGCTAAAAAGTGTAAAACATATTCTGGTCTGGTAAACACATTTTTACATATAAATTCAGAATGTATTCCAGTATAGCTTTGAGGTCTTCAGTATTACATTTAGAATTTCAGAAAATCAGTCCATAATAATCTGCAAATCCTAGCCTAAAGTAAAGCACTCAAATTTCATCAACACAAAGCACTGGGAAAACTGGTGCAAGCTGCCAAGATTCAGCAATATATACAGTTTAATAATGTAAGGCACGGATGGACAAGACTGCCAGGCTAGAGCAGGTAGTTATGAGAGGTATAAGTGGAGAAGTGGTGTCAGGTGACAAGGATTCAAAGGGAAGGAGGGTGGTGAGGGTAATAGCAAGTCTGTCTACCTTCAGGTGCTCCCTGACCTCCATGACTGTACTGTTCTCCATAGTAGTCCTCCTGGCCTGGATACTGCTGTGGAGGCCCTAAAAACACCAAAATCCTTTAGCTTAGAGCTGAAAGAATTTACTGAATAGACATTTTAATATTACTGTAGCTGAGGTGCACATGGAGACATTAAGATAAAAAATATATATATATAACAGAAACAAGATTTGAGCATCTGGGAACTAAAGCATCAAAAGTTAGTTATGCATGTACAGTGCTGTACAGGCTAAAATAGTAAAACAGGCTAAAATAGTAAAGTGTGAACTAGGCATAACATCTCTACATCTACATCATGATAATAAGGCTGTGTAATAATTCAACATCAATATATTTTGCAATATAAAGCATTTCATTAACAATGAACAGCTCCTGCCTTTGACTGACGTTCATTACAGGGTGCATTACATAAATTAAGGAATGCATTGTTCAGAAGTTTGTAGGTACAGACATCTGTTGTGGCCAATCTTGGCAATTATCCTGTGACTTTTTGAATGTTCATATTGATGTTGAAATTGATGAAATTGTACTGTATCAACCAGAATTTTTAAATAAATTGCAAAACATTTTGACTAGATAACAATCTAATCTATAGCTTTAACCACTAAATCAGTGATTAGTGAAACCAGGTGAGCTGTCCATTTACCTGCATCTGTTCTGATGAGCTTTTAATAGTATGCTTATAGTATTGTGCTTTATTGCCTAAAATCCATGTACGGTATTATACATACAGCATACAGGGTCACTTTGGCAACAGAAAATTGTTCAGTTTTAGAGTTTGTTAAACAAACTTGGGCCGCATGTAATCCAGAAACAGAAGCAAATCTTACTGATCTTCATTCTAAGTATAAAAATAATATTTTCCAACAGAGCTAAGCTGGAGCATGGAGGTAGTAAAAAAAGTCTAACCTTGCTGAGGTGGCCTGTATGGAGGCATGGGCCTCTGGCCCATCACATGGTTACCCTGGCCCATCATGCCCATTGGATTCTGCTGACCCTGGTAATGTTGCCCTCCACCACCAGGAGGCATATTATACTGCTGAGAGGGAGGCTGCTGGTGCATTATAGGACCTAAAGACAAAACAATGTTTATTAAAACAGACAAGATGTAAATCTTTGTCATTTATATTACATTATATATATTATATAAAATATATCCTAAAGTATTTAACATGCCTGAAGAAACAACAAAAGACTAACAGGTTGCAGATATTTCAAAAGTGCATTATTTAAGCTTTTGGGAGAACCACAGTAAAAAAAAAAAAAACATTTTAAAATTGAGGATTATTCAAGTGTAATCAAATAGATATGCTTTATGCAAATTTATGCAAAAATGCTCTATTATAAAAGTGTGTGTTTACAAGTTCATTTATCAGGACATTGCCACAATGTAAATAACAACTGCCAGATTTATATAATAATCTTAACTTAACATAAAGTCAGGTCATCTGAGAAGCCCTGCATTACCTTGGTTGGGCTGCATGTTCATGCTGGGTCTGGGACCATAGCTGGCCATTGGCTGTCCCTGGCTCATGTTCATCTGTCCCTGGCTGGGGATGCCCTGTGAAGCGGGTACGGTGTGATTGTAGGCCCCCATGGAGCCATGGCTGCTGGGAGGTATGTTCATGGAGCCGCTCTGCATGTTGGGTGGCTGGTTAGGACCAGGGCCCTGCATGGGCATGTGGTTGGGGCCTGCAGAGAAACCATACAGGGTTTTACAATATAATGAGACACTTTATGTAAAGCAAGTTTTAAAAGCAATGTGGAATTCGGCACAACACAGTGGAAAGACAACTTGCCAAACTGACAACACCATGTGATGCACAACCTTCTACAAACCCATTAATGTAAAGTAAAGTATAGAGAGAAGCCAAACGTATACAATGCAACAAACACATAAACCCTGGTTCGAACCTCATTCTGCTCTTTCAGGTGTGAAAATGTCAAACCCTATGGCGACATTACAGGCTGATTTGAACGCAGCTGAAAGAATACTGCATGGAGGAGTAGGGAATAAATTATTTGTCAATGTTGGCAAATTATTTCTGAAATCAATTTATTTTCCAAAAGGCCATTTTAATAACACCACCTACAAACTGTAGTTCTTCCATTTCTTTGCATATTTTATTATTTTCATTTTACCCTTTACCACAGTAGGTATTATTAGGGAGATGGGTCATTCTTATCAGTGCTGTGACACTGATATGGAGGTAGTATGTGTTTTGCTGGTACGAGTGCATCAGACACAGCAGTACTGCTGGAGTTTTTAAACACCTAAGCATCAGTCCTGCACTGAGAATATTTCACCAACCAGAAATATCCTGCGAACAATGTCCATGACCAACACATGATCAACTGTTCTGCAACAGATGATCCTCTGTCTCTGACTTTACATCTACGATGTGGCTGACTATCGCAACGGTTTAAAACTCCCTTAGCACTGCTTTATCTGAAACACCCAAACTAGAATCACTGCAGTAGTGAGATCCTAATTGTAGAACTACAAACTGCTCTAATATGGCCAGAGGAGCTGATAAAAACGGACAACAAGTGTAGAAACAGAAGTGTGGTTATAATAAAGTGGCCAGTTAGTGTATTTTATCTTACAAAATCCATATAAACACAAAACTGATGCAACAGTGCATCCAAAACATCACACAGCACAAAGAAACGGGTGATATCATCACCCATCCAGAGGGGAGCCTGCAGTGTTGCTAAGCGACAGCAAGATGAAGACAGAGCTGCAGAGTGGGACAGCGCTCCCTTACCAGGCATCTGGCCGTTCATCTGGTTCTGCATGTGGGGAGCAGGGGGGCCGTCTGACGGCATGCTGTGGCCGTGGGGGGGCTGTGGAGGGGGGCCGCTCTGATTCATTCCCCCCGACATGGGCATGTTCTGGGTGGGTGGCTGCAGAGAGAGAAACTCTGTTAATCAGACTTCGAATAACCAAGTCAAATTAGGTTACAGAAGACACAATTGTCAACATATTGCAATACAGACTGTTACAGACAACTACAAACCATGATAAACTGAGGCATGCTAGTTTACCAGGCTCAAGGTTGCCTACAAATCAATGCCAGAGCATGTAGGAACAAAAAAAAAGGCAAATCAGCTTCTTATCTATAAGAGATATTAGGTTTAGAAGCACTGCCAGTGGACTACTAGAAACATGGAAAGTATTCTAAAAGTTCTGTGGGAAAAACTGAATGTTCCAAATAATCAAAAGGAACTGGATGTGAACTGAAGGAATTTAATGCAGATTTCAGTCTCAGCTTAAAAGTACATAAAATCAGACCTGGTTCTCCTGTACCAATTAGGAACAACAGCCTTCAGGGTCTTAATTGCGTTTTTTTAAGCACAAATAAACACAAACAAATGTGCACAGTTTGGAGCCCTAAGTACCAGTAATGAAAAACACAGCAGTTGAGTATGTGTTTTAAATCCCCTTTGCTGCCTTAGACCACTGTTAGATGATGTTTAAGACTTAAACTGTGTGGCTTTCCCTTATTAAGTACATCAGCAGAGTGAAAAACAACGTCAGTACTCACAGCAGGTAGAAGAGACTGCATGTTCTGATTGGAGTCTGCTATTGTGGCCAGGTACACCAGATTTCTGTGAAGCATTTGCTGGTAACTGTTGAGGATAAAGAGAGTACAAAATAGGGTTGTCACGATACCAAAATTTTGACTTCGATACCGATACCAACTGTAGTATCACGATTCTCGATACCAAAACGATACTTGGAAGAAAAAAAACAATAAAAATATCTGAACATAAAATGTTTATTTTTGATTGGACTGTATTGAACACTGAACAATCGGAGCAAACGTTTTTATTCTAAAATGAAACATTTGAACAAAAAACAAGTTTCGTTATTATAACCTTAACTATAACATAATTATCTAAACACTTCCTAAAAACTAAAACCTCTTCTTTTCTGAAACTACACTGTGGGAAGTTTCTTTGCCTGTTTAAGGTTCTTAGCCAGGAAAACAAGTGTGTCCACATGGTCTTCTGTCAACCTTGTTCTCCTTGGACTGCAGATTAACCACACGTGCGTTATCACATGCAGCCTCGAAAATTACGCTTTTAATAAGGAGATAAAGTGGATATTATTTTTTATATATATAATTTTTTATAATTTTTTAGTTTATTTCATGCGCTGTTTGTATATAATTGGGGATTGCAGGAGACTGGATTGATGGATTCTCTTAAGTCTGGTTTTGAAGGTAAGAGCGTGGGGGAGCCGCTGGTGGGGGTTGAGGGGGTGGAGGGAGTGACCTGAGGTAACCCTGCAGCGAAAAACAAGCAGCTTTTAACTCTGAACACGCGCTGTGACGCGCTCTTTCAGCTCTAATTCAGGAACCGTACATCCTACAGTAAAACGGAGCGAATCCGGAGAGACAGACGGTTCGAATGGTGTATAACATGTCCGCATTCGATCAAATATGGACGTACGAGAAACGGAAATATGAAAATTATGATTTCATATTTTCAGAAGCAAGGCATATTTCGCCCTAAATGTTTATTTTCTGAAAGGAGATCCAGCTAAATGGGCTAGATAACTGAAAAGCCGAGATTCTAAGCTTTAAAATGGCATTTTGGGTGTCTATATTGAACCTATAACTATTCATAAACACAGCCAGATATTAAATATTATAAATTTCTGGCCCGCCGGCGGGCCAGGGCTAGTAAATCTTAGTAACGCTACAGACAGAGTGTATCTTGACTAACTCCACTAACCTGTCGACTTCTCAGCTCTTTGTAGAGATCAGGGTGCTTGTCTGCTAAATGCGTAGCCAGGTTGTGTTCCCTCCTCTGCACTGGATAGACTTATAACACCGTTTATAAACTGGGTTTGTGGTGTTGGTCGGATTCCCTTCTTCATCAGCGATGTAAGCAAAATTTGCCCACACTTCACTCCTCGCGCCCGTTTTGTCCACAAGTCGCGGACGAGAGACATCTGTTATTTTAGACGTCGCCATTCTACACTCGCCGCTGCTCTCTCTCGCTGCTGCTCTGCTGGCTTGCGCGTGCGTGTGTCGCTCAAGCGAGTCAAATGAATCGATTCACACGTGAATCGATTCATTTGTTCAGAACACTAAGTTTACCTGAATCCTGCCACACCGACTGCTGCGGTGTGAATCAGTTTTCTTATGAATTGAATCAAATCGCGCCTACTATTTTGACTCATTTGAAGCTAGTGACTGGGCTATATAGTATCGAAAGCATCGAACGCTAAAGAACCGAATCGTTTGTGATGACGTAGTATCGAAAAAGAATCGAACCTTCGGTACACCGTGCAACTCTAGTACAAAATAAACATTGCAGTCCTACCTACAACAACTACTTACGTTTTTTCTAAACTAAAAAACATATCAGTGCATTAACCTTTTATGGTGTAAGATGTACAAAAAACAAACTTACTGTGAACATTCTGCAGTTTTGCCTTTGCTCTGGAAGTCCATGATGCACTGAATCAACTGATTGTTTTCATCGAGAAGCTGGAAAGAAACAAAGTTTAGAATTAATTCTACTCATTTTAAACTGACCTCAGAAAAAGCTCTGAACAAATTTTAAACAAAAAATGTTACCCACAGTCTTCATTCCTGTACATGTTTTTTTAATTCTAACCATGTGATTTAACCCTAAACCTCATGTGTTCAAGAGAGAAAAGACAGCTTATATGTGCGAGAAGCAAACCTCCTGTCCTGGGCAGGCAAACCCAACCAGTGGGAGTGGACTCAATTATGCTCAAAACACTATGGGTCAGATTCTCAAACAGGGATTATGCAAAGGCATGGGTAGAAGGGGTTGAACAGCCCATCTAATCAGTAATTAAGGTGCAACCATTACTGATATACATGTTTAACTGTGTATACAATTTGTATAATCTTCAAATAAATGCATTGCCAGTAGAATATGATGCTCTGAAAAACTCTTTGGATGAAATGGAAAGCTCTGGAGATGTTCAGGTGTAGAAAGCCATCCAGAATTGGGTTGTGGGGCGGTAAAGCTTGTCCACAAAACAATAAAAGCAAGTTTGTGTTTCATTCACCATTCTGTTTTTAAACCTTTTTACAGAGTATTTAATAAGACAATAAAGTCTACCCCAGAACTGTCTAAACCCTGGGTATATGTGAAACCAATGAAAACATTCTTCAGAGATTTTTTTTTTATAATTCACAATGTTTTAATGTTTAATGTTCATATGTGTGCCTTGCTCTTTTTTAGTGGCTATAACATTAAAACTGTTCTAGGCATATACACTTCTATCTTATACTTTATTTCAATAGATCCATTATTGTATATAACCTGTGCATTTAAAATGGTTTAAGGCAGTGATCTGTCTATGTAAGGATGAGTTAGCTAAGTAAATGTGAAACCCCAAAAATGTAAAAAACAAATTTCTCAGAAGAAGCCTTTCATTTTTTTGTTTGTACACAGTTGATTGAGAGTTAAAATGTAACATTTGCTTGCGTGTGTAGTCCTTCTGCAAGTTACAAATATATATCTGGACAATACATTGATATTTTTTTCATAGTGATAATTTTTTAAACACATTAACAATAAACATATCAAGGATACCATCAATACTTAAACACTAACCCTACTGCACATTATATTACAGAGAGTGAAAATTCCTCTTTAAATAAGAATCACTGCACTATGCATAACAGACCATTTGAAAAGCAGAATCTGCTACTTCTGATGCATTTTGTCTGCCTGTCAAAACAAGGCAAATACTCATTTACAGAATGTAAGTGTACTGGGTTAGTGCTTGTGCTTTTGCTTTTACAGGTCTGTTTTAACCATGTGAACGATTTACATGCTTTAATATTTTTTTTACGTTTTATATAATAGGTTTACATGACTTCTAGGGCAAAACTTTAAATTGTTGTTGTACCATATATGTTACAATTAGGATTTTAAACTGTTTTTATTACAGAATTATGTCTGGATAAACAGTTGGTCTGGGATATTATTTATTAGCGTTATGTACATATAACGTTAAATGTTTATTTTCTTTTATATATATATATATATTATATGTTGATGTATATTTCCTGACACTGCTGCTCTCTCCTCTGCGCTGCTGTAAAATTGCAAATTTACCCTCTGTGGGTTTAATATAATGTTAAATTACACACAGAGAAAGAAAGGACAACAAATCAGATTAACGTTAATATTAGCTGTAGATTAGCTAGTTAGCTAACCTAACCCAGCTAGGTTAACCTACATGAGCTGTTTCTGCTACAGCGTGAATTCACAGCACATTTATTGAAACCTTACTGGAATTTTCCACTTAATTTATCACGCTGAGTGACTGTAAAAAGTCTATTAACGCTAAAACACGACCAGACTTTCTCTTAAAATAAGGCGTTTATATGTTTTTTGGGCTAACTAGCTAACAAAGGCGCTAGCTAGCTAGCCTGCTAACAGTACAGCTAACCTAGCTTGCTAGCTAGCTTACATAGCTAGCTAAGCAATAGCTATAGGTTAGCTAACTAGCTAGCGCATTTAAATATACTAAAATGAGAATATGTGGTCGTTTATTGGATTGTTTAACAGAAGGAAATTTGAAAACAAAATTTTAATAAAGATTACATTGATTCAAAAAACAATATTTAGACATACGCTAGCTATAGCTAAGCTAATTAGCTTAGCAACCTTCCTGGCTAACAACCCTCCATAGAAACCAATTGCCACCGTTTCGTTTGTTACCCCTTTTCTGTATTAAAAACAATTACCTTCTGTATTCCTGCGGGTGTAATATCGCCTTTAGCGCGCTGTCTGTGAGGCGCAAACGCCACCGACATGGTTATAGCTCTTAAAAAAGAGAAAATCCGACGATAAAACTAAAAATCTCTCAGCTCGCCTTCAAAAATCTCCCACATACACAGCTATCTACAGCAGCGCAGCCTGGTGGACTCTTCTATTCTCCCCTTTTTAGGGGGGTCACTCCACTACGGCTTGGTGTTATCGCTTAAATACGGACATTAACATAGTTAAATGTTTGAAATCCACGCATAATTTACCTTTAAAATGACGTTAAATTTTAAAATGTGTGTATTTAATAACAATTAAGTTAGAACTACTCAAATATTTATACAAGGTCACGCAGTCCCCACCTCTTCCACAATGGTTTGGTCCAAAACTCAGTCCTAATAGACACACAAGCAGCAGCCACAGGCAGCTCCAGCTATTTATAAGGATTTACATTACCATTAAAACATAAAACTCACACTAAAAACACTGCTAATATTAGTTTTATATTAATTAAATTATGTGTAACGTTATAGTAAGTTTTATTTTAGTATTTAAAGGACGCTGTAAGGGCTGTAGTTCTGGTTATTGTGGTCACGCCACCTCTGGATTAGATGTGCTCAGGGGCTGAACTGTGTGTTTTTTGAAGATGGCGGGAGTTTAATCATGTGGTTCATATTTTTGAATTGTGTTTCCAAAGCTATACTTACAGGACCAGTCAAAAGTCTGGACACACCTCTTCTCCACCTCTTCTTTAATGTGTTTTCTTTTTCTGCTTTTTTTTACAATGTATATTTAACCCCTTAACAGGTCAGCATTTTTGTCAATTTTCAATTTTGAAGATTTCTATTGAAGCATTACATAAAAAGCTTTCATGTTTAATAATAAATGTTACTACAAATTTTGATTGTAATTGTAAAATGAAGTTAGCACTTCCCTTAACGTCAATATAAATAGTAATAATAATAATAATAATAATAATAATAATAATAATAATAATAATAATAAAAGTTAACATTCCTTAAAAATCAATATTTTCCTAAATACAAATCAAACAGTTCATGTCCTCCAAACCTTTAGTTTCCAGCACAAGTGTTTTTTGTAGGAAATGTCAAAGCCCTCACATTTTCAGAATGCAAATAAGTTATTTTACTGCAGAAAAAGAACGGGGTGAATATTAAAAAAAAACTATATTAAAGCTATTCGGGAACACATGCAGAATTGTTTTGAGAAAATAACAATGTTAAAAAAATGTGTTAAAGAAACCGGATTATGTTTTCTATTTTAAATTCTTCTAAGAAGCACATTTATCTTTGAGGAGACATACTAAAAGTAGACATACTAATAGATGAAATACAATTCAAATAATTACACTGTAGTTTAGTATGAAAAAAAATGGAAAATCGAAATAAAGGAAGAGCGGGGTTAGAGAAATTGCCATTTCTTAACCCTTTCAGACCTGAATTATTTCCAGTAATACAAACAAGTAAAACTATATCTTTTTTCTTATTCTATATATCTTTTATATAATTGTTTGTTTTACAAATCATTTCTAAGTGGTAAAATAAACCATAAAATAAACCTCATTAAGTGGGATGCAGCTGTGCTTTACTTCAGTGTGTAGATATTTTTATTGTTTTCCAGTGCAGTGGGCGGGGCTGAACTCATGTTTGACTGGCTGATAAATGTATATTCTGAAGGACAGCAGGTCTCAATCTGAGCTATGTGAAAGGATATGAAGTAAAGAAGAAAACACAAGATGCCCATTGGAATGTACTCAGGGTCTCAAAGGGTTAAAGAGTAACACACTATTAAAACAATTTTTATTTAAATCTATCTCACTCTGCCTCCCTCTGCCTCACTCTATATCTCTCTGCCTCATGCTGCCGCCCTCTATATCACTCTACCTCACTCTATATTGCTCTACCTACATCTGACTCATTTTACCTCACTCTACTTTACTCCACCTTGCTCTGGTTTAATATTTTCATGCCTCCTCCCCATATTTCACTGTACCTCACTCTATTTAACTCTTTTTTGCTCTACCTCACTCTGCCTCAGTCCACCTCAATCACCCTCACTCTGCCTTTATGTCACTCCACCTTGCTCTGCTTTACTCTACCTCACTCTGCCACCAGTCTAATAAGTCAAGTCACGTGAGACAGTCTGCAGCACAAAGTGCTCCTTCTGTTACTGGACGTGAGAAATGCAATTTACTTTTGCTTTTACTCACAATATTACTGAAGCTTTTTTTATTGTCTAATGTACTCATATAGTAACAATGATAACATGATTCATTTTACAGGTTTAGATCTATACATTGAAAGGAGTCTATGGAGTCTAAGGAGTCTTCACCTCAAAGAACACTTTTAGACCTAACTTTTTAAAAGTGTAGAGCTGCATTTCTGTTTATTTGCTGGTAGGATGAAGGGAGAGAGGATGCACGACTACAGACAGAATGCTCAGTCCAGTTTTGCTGACAGGTGGTTTAATAGGCTGCCTGTTTTTCTGCGTGCTGCTGAATTTCACTGGTCAGTCTGGGCTTTGAAGTATTTGTGTAAGAGCTCTTTGTAAATGAAGCCTTGAGTTAGTTGAAGTCGTATTTGGGTGAGAATTGTTTAAGGTGGTTGGACAGAGCCCTGCTGAGAGGAATGATGTAGCGGGTTGTAACAGTGTAACCCCTGCGATCGATCAGTCAAAACTTCAAAGAATCTGAAGATGTTAATAGCTTCATCAGTATTCTTTTGACCAGCGGCTAGTTGCATTCCATATCATCCTCAAGAACAAAGTGCAACAATTTGGAAAGATGGAAAACAGTGAAACAGTTGGATTTCACCATCCAAGGCGTCATGTGGAGCGGCTGACGTGAAATGCTTTAAAATTTTCCTTAAAAAGTTCTTGAAAACAGTTCAGTAAAATATTTATATCATGCATAATTATATTGCGAATATTTATACCATACACAATTTGTGCAAATGATTGTGAACACCCCTTCTAATACTTGCAGTGAATACTGCCAAAAGAATAGAAATCTCTGGAGCAGACAAACAACATTTTAGGCTTGTTTTTTACATCTTGGCATTTTTAGGATTTTCAGGATAGATTTGTCAGTAATGTTTGAGATTATTTCCAAAATACGATGCTCATGTGGGGCCTGTATGGAAAGCCCAACTGGATCCCAAAAAATGTAGTCCATGGGGCCCATGTTGGGCACACATCAGGATGTCAATGATGGGTCCAAGAGAGTTTAAATATGGGCTATATCTGGGTTATACACTGCATTTGGGGCCTAGATGAGACCCATGTAAAATTAAGGTGGGCTCTAACAGTGGGACCCAATTGGAATGCTCAACTGGGACCCAGTAACAACAGATCCTATACCTACCTGGAACCCACCCAGCCCACGCTTCACCCATGTGAGGCCAAATGATCCACTCTTTAAGTATAGAGTTTAGATAGTAGGATTTAAAATACTTCTGTAGTTAAAGTTAAAGTATCAACTCAAGCTCCTTACTCTGTAAGTAAAAATGTAAAAGTACTGCTTTCAAAACTACTTAAAGTATAAACGTTAAAGTAATGTAAGGTGTAAAAATGCCATTGAAAATTAATGTATATTAGTAGAATGTAAATATATTAAAGAAATTTAGTTAGACTGGAGTTTGTCTGGAGTTCTCTAGTTCCAGACATCCCAAGTTGCAAAAGTTGATTTCAGGGAGGTTACCCCCCCCCCCCCCCCATCCCCCCCCCCAAAAAAAAACAAACAAACAAACAAGCAAAAAAAACTTGCGCACACACACCAAAGGATAACGAAACTTTACTTTTATATTAATTAATTTTACGTTTTTTAAATTAAATTTAGAGTATTCAGAGGTGAAATGAAATGAGTTTTATCTTTTTTTCTTTTTGGAAGGCCCTGCCTCTGCTTTCCTTTTTTTCTTTTTTTTGAAAAAAAGCCTTTATTTGACAAAAAATGACAGTTACAATATCACAAAAAAATTGCACAACATCAAAAATATTTCATATCATATTACAATAATTATTAATATTGCCTCCGCCATGATCTGCTTTCTCACACTCACTGAACAAATCCCGTCCGGGAGGGGGGAAAACACTGCCTGCCCACACTAAAAACTGATTGGCTGTCTCACAGACTCTTTGCAGAGAACAGGCCAATGAGAATCCTCTCTGTTTTCTCTCTCTCCTTCCCACACGCGATTGGAGAAAAAAGTCTGTCGCCTGTGTGTGCGTTTGTGTGCAGTGCGCTCTTGGGGCACTCGTTCTGAATTCCGGGAGATTATATGTGACTTGCGGGCATCAGGGGGCCACTACTGAAATGCGGGAGACTCCCGCAGCTTCAGGGAGACTCTGCGTCTCTGCACGGATCATCTTCATACTAGGCTACATACGTCTGCTATGTTCTTGCTGGATTGTGTGTGTGTGTGTGTGGGGGGGAGGGGGGGGGGACGTGACGTATGCAGCTGTGATGGTATAAACCAATAGGGAGTCGGAATGGTATATGTTTATACTTCTCTACATCCAATCACAATCAGATTCTCTATACTCTATCTGGATGGAGAGATTTATCTGGATTGCGGTTTTATTGAACAATGAGAAGCCGGAATGAAAACAAGCTGAAATTAAAAAGAAGTAACAAGGCTATTTTTAAATAAGTGTGTGAAAAAGTATGAAGTAGAAGCAAAAAGTCGACTGTAAAATAATAATTACTCCATTAAAGTATAGATAGCCAACATTTCTACTTACTTAAGTACAAAGTATTTGTACATAGTTACTTGATAACTCTGTCTGAGGCCCATATGAGTAATCACTGAGCAGTTTGAGGTCTTGTGCATTCAGAGAAATGTTTTAGCGGGATTGCTGCTCAGAGTAACTGAAAGGAATCCTGATGTCCGCTGAATTCTGCTCAGAAGCAGCATCTTTATTATGCTCTCCACCACAGAAGAACATGACTGCAGGCGTAAAGTCTGGATGAAGTACATTTCTATAAATTATACACACACGTTAAGTCTCTCAATACTGCATTAATGGATAAAACTCGGACGCCATCGACTGAATTGTTCATGCTCATGGTCATTGCTTCCAGTCGTCTATTCCAGAATTTCAGAGTAATGACCTTCAATTGGAGGATTATCATATAAAAATGATTTCAATTTAAACAGCCTGTCAATCAACCAAAACAGTGAGACAGATCTATCGTATAGTTTTGACTTAACTGAGATATAGATAGATTTAGTATATAGTATGTAAATATGCAGTGAAACCTATATTTGTTTTAATTATGTATGTAATTATGTAATGCTGACTCACCTGGTGTCCGAGTCAGATTAGTTCACAGGGGTGATTGATAGATTCAGATGTCTGAAAGGTCTACAAAGAGGCTTAAAAGCTTCTTAAGTTATCACACCAAATTGGACACACATACACAGCTTGATTCCTGATATATTGTTTTATTTTTTCAATAGTTTTGATACATTTTTTTAATTCTTAAAATATTACAGACAGGCATACTTTATGTCCAAATGTTTTTGGACAGCGCTCATAAAATTGCACCCACTGGTGACACATAGGTGTGAAAATTCGCACAAACACACACAGCTTGTCTTGTCCATATAACGATCTTCATTTAATCAATCAATAAATCAATCAACCTTTATTTATTTATTTATTTTACCCACCACCCTCTTTGGAGGTCTAAAACTTTATTTCACTCTGCAACAATGATTTATTCCTAAGGGAGGACATATATTAATAGAAAGAGAGAAAGGGAGAAAAAAAACAACAGACAGAAAAAAGGAAAAAAAAGAAAAAAACAATAATAATAGAATATTTGGGGGTTATGTCTTTTTAATTACTATGCTCAAATTTTAATTAAATAGCTGTGCCATCGGTTCCTTTACTACTATAGATTTGTAATGGGTTGGAGTGCTACAGATAGGTGGCACTCCAGCCCAGAGAGTTGTAGAACCCAGTGGCAGAACAGTAGATCTCAAAGCAGGTAAACTCAAGAAAAAAGGGAAATAATAATAATAATAATAATAATAATAATAATAATATATAATCGTTAATATATATATTAATAGGATATATAATATTATACAATTATATTATGTGTGTATATTTATATATATATATATATATATATATATATATATATATATATATATATATATATCTTTATTTATATATATATATATATATATATATATATATATATATATATATATATATATATATATATATATATATATGTAAGTCCTTATTAAACCCAGGCTGTCGCGGCCGCAGCCCAATGCTCTAACAGCTGAACCAGCGAGCGGATTGGGACGCGGCCGCTTTAATCGCCTTATAAGGCTCCGCCGAATGGGGCGGAGCAACGAAAACGGGTGGAGGATCGGGTCTGATTAGGGGCTCAAGACCTCCCCCTGGCGGCCGAAGAAGCACTCGGCCGGCCCCTAGCCATTACAAGATTTCATAATGGGGCCAAATATACGGTGGCCGAGAAAGCCCAACGCAGTGCAAATTGAAAAGCGCTGCAAAAGCACAAAACACATCCATCAAAATTACAACACAGGCGCAGCAAATAGAAAAACGCGCTGCAAATAGAAAAACGCGCTGCAAATAGAAAAACGCGCTGCAAATAGAACCACAACACAATGGAAGTGAGTCACAACACAACGGAATTTTCCCGGGGGACCTTAAAAGATGCTGTACCAGCTAAGCTGCGTCTTCAGTAACGTCTCGGACTTCACTATGTGTACAAAGGACAATAAGTGGCAAACAAGGCGTTTTGTGAAGCAGAACTTTTAATAATATGCAAACAACCGTGGTAATCACAGGTAATAATCATAACTTACTTTTCAGAAGCTTGTTTGCCACTTATGGTCCTTTGTACACAGCTGTTACAGCATCTTTTAAGGTCCCCCGGGAAAATTCTGTTGTGTTGTGACTCACTTCTGTTGTGTTGTGGTTCTGTTTGCAGCGCGTTTTTCTTTTTGCTGCGCCTGTGTTGTAATTTTGATGGATGTGTTTTGTGCTTTTCAATTTGCACTGCGCTGGGCTTTCTCGGCCACCGTACAAATAATACTAAACTGCTGTTGATTGTGTTCAGTGTGTGAAACAATTTTTGATTTTTAATAGATGTAGTCTATTAAAAGATTTAACCACTTTAATCTTGTAATGTTTTGTTTGACTGCCAATTTAATAAAATAGTTTTTTTAGCTAAAGTTTTAAATCCCAATATTGGGATTTTTTTTTTCTTTTTGCATAATTCTAACGGTTCCAAAGCCATATCATCTCCGAGTAAGCATAAAGAAGGTAAAAGTCGTATATTAATATCTGTTAAGTCTGAAAGGTATCGAACAACCTCAATCCAGAATTTTCTGACTGGTGTACAGAGCCAAATTGCATGAAAATAAGTGTCCTGATTCAGAGAGTTTCATTTTAAACATCTTATCTTGTGTAATATGTGTTCTAATGTTCTCAATCAACCTTTATTGATGGTGGCCCTCATTTACAATGTAGCTGAGCCAATACGTAAGGAACGGATGTCAAGGAAAAATATAAATAAATAAAAAGACCCAGCATTTTATTAAGATATACTGTACAAGATACTTTAAAATAAGATAAAAAACAAAAACACATAAAAATAAGAAATTAATAGGAATCATAAAATCATAGATAAGAAAAGGTCATAAATCAAAGGTAATAAAAATGATAAAAAAAAAACAATTACAGATGAATAAATAAGTCTAAGCACAAAAAAATGTTTTACTTTCGCTTTTCTAAACTCGGGTCCTGTGGTTACAGGCGGATAAAAATTACTGTGGAAAAAGATTACAGCATATAACTCTATTATAAGAATATGATAAAAAAAAATACTGTGGATTAATTACAGAGTATTAAAGCTTTTTAAGAGTACGTTTTGACATATATACATCCATTATAGAACAGTAATTATTCTTTACAATAACCATATGTACTTTAAATGTTAGAGGTCTTCGTTACCAATTAATTTCAGCACAATATATCCACATAAAAAATAGCTTTACATTGTAAAGAATCTCACTGTAAAAGAGCAATAAACTACTGACAGCAGAGACTCTGCAAATTTACTGCATTGTAGTTTTCAAGCCAGCATAAAAATCACTCTTTGCATACAAAAAAAAAGGTAACTTGTTCTAATGGCCAACACCAATGTAGACAGGCAGTCCAGAATTACATGTATATCAAATATAACTGAATACCCAAGTAAAGGTGAACCCAGTGGACAAGAGTCCACCCAGAGACCACAATGATGGTGAGTTAAGGGTGGGGGAACAAGAATTGGGTTCAGTGTGCCGTCTTATTATTGACCTCATAGGGATTATGACACATTCTGTCAGACTACAAACTAATCAAAGTCAAATTCATCATATTTGCAAGTCAATATGATAAGTTTTAATAATTTATCTTAACTTGTTGTGTTCCTTGTAATTTAGTTACCAAAATGTGTTTATTATATTCACATCTACTGAAGATTGCACTACTGGTGAACTCTTTTAAAAAGATGGAATATGTTTATCTTGTCGTGTACTGCTGCATATCTTGAAACAGTCTTTGCCTGCTTCAGCATACGTTGTGCTGCAGGGCATGTCTTTGATGACTCTGATGCACAGTTTGCATCATAGGCTATATCTACTCGTTCATTAGCAACACTTGG
Source organism: Astyanax mexicanus (assembly GCF_023375975.1). Lineage (NCBI taxonomy): Eukaryota > Metazoa > Chordata > Actinopteri > Characiformes > Acestrorhamphidae > Astyanax > Astyanax mexicanus. The sequence goes on along the minus strand of NC_064415.1, from coordinate 10,638,827 downwards.
TTTTTCAAAACACCCAACACTAGACTGCCTATTCGTTTTCTGTAGCGACACACAAGACAGTATGTGCCATATAGCTGCTCACATACAGGTAAAACAGTCGTTGTTCAAACATAAATTTTTAAACACAGCTTATTGAGAGATAAAGGGCCCTATCGTACACCCTTGATCATATATTCATTTACATACAGCTCTGAAAAAAACAAGAGATCACTTCAGTTTCTGAATCATTTTTTTCTAATTTTGCTATAAATAGGTTTATGTTTGAGTAAAATAAACATTGTTGTTTTATTCTATAAACTACAGAACGCATTTCTCCCAAATTCTAAATGAAAATATTGTCATTTAGAGCATTTATTTGCAGAAAATGAGAAATGGCTGAAAAAACAAAAAGATGCAGAGCTTTCAGACCTCGAATAATGCAAAGAAAACAAGTTAATATTTATAAAGTTTTAAGAGTTCAAAAAACAATATTTGGTAGAATAATCCTGTTAGTCACAGTTTTAATGCATCTTGGCATGTTCTCCTCCACCAGTCTTACACACTCCTTTTGGAAAACTTTATGCCTTTACTCCTGGTGCAAAAATTCAAGTAGTTCAGCTTGGTTTGATGGCTTGTGATCATCCATCTTTCTCTTGATTATATTCCAGCGGTTTTTAATTTGGTCAAATCAAGGAAAAACATCATCATTAAGTGGTCTCTTAGTCTCTTATTTTTTTCCAGAGCTGTATATGATTAAGTGCATGGCTTCTATGTTGCAGGCTGTAAATAACAAAAATAATGCAACAAAAGTGTTTTTTTTATTATAATGTAAACACTTTTATTATACACTTTTACACCATATTATATCCATTGATAGCTGAAATGTTCCTTTATAGTAATGAAACATACGAGTCCTGCCTACATTTTTTAAAATGCTTTTATTGTATAGGCATGGATGATGTGTCTGTGTACCTTAGTATGCAGACACATAACAATATGCAGATCAATTAATCAATAATACCGCCTCCCTGCTGATGTCCAACCATTTGCGTCTCACTGCTATCAGAGGCACACTGCTGCTGCTACAGCAGCTCAGCCAATCAGCTCTCTTTCTCCTGCTCTGCCTCTAAACCCATACATCACCCAGTCCCCCTGGAGTCACCAAAAATCAGGAAGTTTAGTGTCCCTTTAATTAATTATTTAGCTTTTTTCATAAAAATATTAAACTATTTGAATGTTTCCAAGAATTCCCTGTCCACACTGACAAATGATTTAAGCAAATTTAACTTCTCCAGGCTTACAGAGTGAGATCAGTGGCGGCGAGAACATCCGAACACAAGGTATCTAAACCTAAACAACTTTAGCTTTAACAGCGAGTCGCCTAATCCGCTGGAAACAGAGCTTAGCCTGTATCTACCCCATCACATCAATAGACGGAGAGAGCATTATGATTTGAGCAGCCTGCCGGCTTTTTGTTTCACGTGCTGACGGGGAGACTGTCGTTGCTCATAATCAGTATTGATATGCCGCGAGACACAAAGCTCATCTCCTGCTGCAGAGAGGCGGCATCATCATTAATGCAGAAAATAATGGCTGCACTGGGGGTCACTGGCGGAGGAGCGACGCCCGGGGGGGTGTTCTGGCCGAGCGAAAGTGGTTCAGCACAGTGTGGAAGCTGCACAATAAAGAAATAAACACACACATAAGCCTAGACTCCAGCTACAAGCTACAACTGCATGAATTAGAAAACAGTCCTGCTAGCAGCTTGTTCTAGTACTGCTAGCCAAGAATGTCAGGAAGTCAAGAGGTGAGATCAGTGATAAAACTTACTTACCAGCGAAGGCTTTCTACTAGATTTTGGAGGAACACTGCTCTTAGGATTTGATTTGATTACAGCTACAAGAGTGTTAGTAATGTCATGATGTTGAATGATAATTATCATCCACCTCATTCATTTTTTAATCACAGTTTTTATGCATCTTGGCATGCTCTCCTCCACCAGTCTTACACACTGCTTTTGGATAACTTTATGCCTTGACAAAAATTCAAGCAGTTCAGCTTGGTTTGATGGCTTGTGATCATCCATCTTCCTCTTGAATATAATCCAGCAGTTTTCAATTTGGTAAAATCAAGGAAAAACATCATCATTAAGTGGTCTCTTATTTTTCTCCAGAGCTGTATATGATTAAGTGTAGGCTGTAAATAATTAATGCAAAAAAAAAAACAACAGAAAAAAGAATGCCAGGAAGTCAAACTTACTTTCCGGGAAGGCTTTCTACTAGATTTTGGAGGAACACTGCTGTGAGGATTTGATTGGATTCAGCTACAAGGGTGTTAGTAATGTCAGGATGTTGAATGATAATTATCATCCACCTCATTTACCTCAATTCCTCAATTCATCCCTAAAGAAGAACTCTGGTGTAAAATTGACTTTTGTTGCACTAAAACATGATAAAAAGTACTAACCTTTGATGAATAGCACACCTCCACCCTCCCACAGCATTCAGAGATCCAGAAATTTTAACAGCTTGTCCAAACGCCTTTCAGACTGGCTGACACGGGGCATAATTTGCCCCAATAAATCACTTTTTTCCACCGTTATCCAGCTCAAAGTAGCTCAAAGTAGACAAAAAACCTTTACAATCTTATGTAGTTTCTTTTTTCAATATCCTGAACAGCAGCATTATTGCCCTAAATTGCCCTAAAACTGAATGACCCCTGCTGTCTGTCAGACATAATCAGAGTCTTTTCATATGTAAGTGCTGTTCCATTTGATCCATGTCATGTTTTGCTGCTGATATCACTCACTATTCAGAGGGATGAAGTCAGTTGTTCCCAGAAACAAATCACTTTGAGCTGAAAATAACTGTAAGCACCTTTCAGGCACCAGCAGATGGCAATATTGCCCCAAGAGCAGTGCGCTCATCCCCTCTCTGCTTTTATCTCACCGGCCAAAAGAGTGACAGGCAGGGCGAAAAAACTGCAAACAGTGAACCCTGAGCGCTGACATGTTTTTCTTTCAATCTGTTTGAACATTTCGCCTCCGGGGCCTCACATTAGAACAGCCGAATCCATCTCAAGAGCTGGATTGTTCTTGATTGTCGTGGAGGGTGGGAAAAAAGAGAGGGAGAGAGAAGTAAAAAGGAGTAAAAAACCAAAAAACATAAATATATATATTAAAAAAAACAGAAAACGTGACACTGTCCTGGAGCGTCGAGCAAGCTGTCAGGGTGCGTTGACTCACGGAGGGAGCTGCGCACTGCAACGACAGTGTCCCTTTGCTACCCGTCACATGTCCACTGAAATCTCTTCCATTCTCTGAACAAGTCAGATCTCCCGGCCCGCGCAGCCAACAGCGGCAAACACAAAGTGGCACAGAAGCAATAACCACGTGAATAGAGGAAAAATAAAAATCTAATTTAAGCAATTTTACCCTTTCTCAGCGCAGCCAATCAAGCAAGACATGTTTTCTGTGTGAAGTTAGCCTCTTTAGTTATGAGCACCACTGAAGCTACGTGTAGCCTTATGGAGCTCCCTGCCCTTGAGGCGATTAGCGGCATGCAGACTGCATGCGTAAATCATCACACGCTCGCTTCAAACCACAGCGAGTTGTTAAGTAACCTCAAACAGACTTGCTTATGTGCTTTCTGACAGCGTATGACTTTCTGCTGGCTATTAAAAAAAAAAAAAAAACGGGCAAAAGTATGTAGCATCGCTAAACAGTTGTAGTAGCCATCTTAAAGATTGAAATCTTTCCAGGGATAAAAGTGATTGTTATGTCAAAAATCACATAAACAAGGGTAGATAGCTATTTTCTAAAGGGTAGGGTTGATATGTCTTTCACGCCAACTGACATAAATGTGCATATACTCATACTTATATTTATGTTGAAAAAAAAATAGCCTTATTCTGACATCTTTTTATTTTTATGTTATTTCTCTTCAGAAAGTATTGTACAAATGTAGAACTTGAAATGCTTGTGTTAGTGTCGTTTAGGTTGACCATATGCTATTGAGAACTCTAGCATACCGTCGCTGTTTAATAAAGACTTTTTGTTGAGTAACACTTTACTTGGATGGTCCATTTGATGGCCTTATTGATGCTCAACTGACATTCAACTAACATTCAACTACATGTCTATTAAATGCAATTGAACTGAAAGGTGAAAGTAAATGATTCTCTGCTAGGGTTAGGATTAGGTGTAGGGTTAGATTTTAGGGTTGATTAAGGGTTAAGGTTAGGGTTAGATATTAAGGGTTATGGTTGGGGTTAGGTGTAGGGTTAGATTTTAAGGTTGATTAAGGGTTAAGGTTAGGGTTAGGTGTATGGTTAGATTTTAGAGTTGATTAAGGGTTAAGGTTAGGGTTAGGTGTAGGGTTAGATTTTAGGGTTTGATTAAGGGTTAAGGTTAGGGTTAGGTGTAGGGTTTGATTTTATGGTTGATTAAGGGTTAAGGTTAGGGTTAGGTGTAGGGTTAGATTTTAGGGTTTAATTAAGGGTTAAGGTTAGGGTTAAGTGCATGGTTATATTTTAGGGTTTGATTAAGGGTTAAGGTTAGGGTTAGGTGTAGGGTTAGATTTTAGGGTTTGATTAAGGGTTAAGGTTAGGGTTAGGTGTAGGGTTAGATTTTAGGGTTTAATTAAGGGTTAAGGTTAGGGTTAAGTGCATGGTTATATTTTAGGGTTTGATTAAGGGTTAAGGTTAGGGTTAGGTGTAGGGTTAGATTTTAGGGTTTAATTAAGGGTTAAGGTTAGGGTGAAGTGCATGGTTATATTTTAGGATTGATTAAGGGTTAGGGTAAGGGTTAGGTGTAGGGTTAGATTTTAGGGTTGATTAAGGGTTAAGGTTAGGGTTAGGTGTAGGGTTAGATTTTAGGGTTTGATTAAGGGTTAAGGTTAGGGTTAAGTGTATGGTTATATTTTAGGGTTTGATTAAGGGTTAAGGTTAGGGTAAGGTGTAGGGTTAGATTTTAGGGTTGATTAAGGGTTAAGGTTAGGGTTAGGTGTAGGGTTTGATTTTATGGTTGATTAAGGGTTAAGGTTAGGGTTAGGTGTAGGGTTAGATTTTATGGTTGATTAAGGGTTAAGGTTAGGGTTAGGTGTAGGGTTAGATTTTAGGGTTGATTAAGGGTTAAGGTTAGGTGTAGGGTTAGATTTTAGGGTTGATTAAGGGTTAAGGTTAGGGTTAGGTGTAGGGTTAGATTTTAGGGTTGATTAAGGGTTAAGGTTAGGGTTAAGTGCATGGTTATATTTTAGGGTTTGATTAAGGGTTAAGGTTAGGGTTAGGTGTAGGGTTAGATTTTAGAGTTTGATTAAGGGTTAAGATTAGGGTTAAGTGTATGGTTATATTTTAGGATTGATTAAGGGTTAAGGTTAGGGTTAGATTTTAGGGTTTAATTAAGGGTTAAGGTTAGGGTTAAGTGCATGGTTATATTTTAGGATTGATTAAGGGTTAAGGTTAGGGTTAAATGTCAGTTGAATGTTAGTTGAGCATCAATGAGGCCATAAAATGAAGCAGACACTGTATCAAAATTTCTTGATGAATGGACCAATAGAAATTTTCCAAAATTACGTGAAATAAACTATTTTGACATTGACTACTATTGAAAGTTAAGAAAGTTCTATCTTTCTCCTGTAAAGTTGCTGTTTTGGAGATAATAGTTTTTCCTGGTTTTAATCACAGTTTTCATGCATCTTGGCATGTTCTCCTCCACCAGTCTTACACACTGCTTTTGGATAACTGTATGCCTTTACTCCTGGTGCAAAAATTCAAGCAGTGCAGTTTGGTTTGATGGCTTGTGATCATCCATCTTCCTCTTGGTTTTCAATTTGGTAAAATCAAAGAAACTCATCATTTTTAAGTGGTCTCTTTTTTTTCCCAGAGTTGTAGATTGGGTGTTGCAATGAAAAGGCGGGGCTTAAAGAGGTGTGTTTTTTTTTTCCTTCTTTGAATAGTTCCTGGACACATTTTTAGGTCCCAAAACGTATACATATTTAAGAAGATAGAGGATTTAGGGTCTCTATAGTATTGTGTAGCTTAATGTACCTGGGTTCATTTGACTTAGCATTATGCTAAAAGTGTGGATTAGCATTCTCAGCGAATTGACAAGCTGTGCCTTTAAAAAAAGCTTTGTCTGTCGCCCTTAGTTTTCTGATTAATGGGCAGTTTTCCTTTCTTTTCTCAAATAACAGAGCCTGTGCTTGCTCTGAGCGATTCCAGCAGGTCTCGAGTCTATTAAGACTAGAGCGTCTCGAGAGCTAATTGCTCTCTGCTGGGATTACAGTGAATTTACAGCCAAAGAATTAAATGAAATAAATGAAGAAAGACAGCAACACACAAATATTAATGTTGTCTTTATGGACAAAGGCAGTCGTCTTATTCTAATGCGGGCGCACACACTCTTTAAGATTTACATTCGTGCTTGTGTGGATGCCTCAGAGCACACCCAATATCGAAACTCTTCAATAATGGCACAAGAGCCAGGGAGCACAATGGGAGAGAGTGGGTGGAAAGAGAGGAATCGTGGGAAAGCGTTGCCCCCGGCTGATCGAATTATCCTACGGGCCGCTGCTTCCTCCTCTCGCGCAGGGCTGTCTGACATTCTCTCTGTAACTCCACCCAGTGAAACGGCACACGAGGGGAGCTGGATGTGCAAAAAGAGTGGCCTTCCTGATGGCGAAATACAGGAGTCTTAACGATATCCTGAGGCCTGACACACCTGTGCCTGGAGGAACACCCCAGGAACCGGAGGGATTATCCTTTGGGCCTTACAGAATCATTATACACCTACATGTTTTACAACCATTATCTATTTTTTTTAGCTCCAGTTAGCATATAGGACACTTTGTAGTTCTATATAATTACAGACTTTAGTCCTGTATCTGTTTCTCTGCATACTGCTATTATTACAGACTACCACAGAGCAGCTATTTTAAGGGAGGGTCATTCTCTGCACTGCATTGACACTGATTAGCATGGTGTTAGTATAGTGAGTGGATCAGACACAGCAGTGCTGCTGGAGTTTTTAAACACCTCAGTGCCACTGCTGGACAGAGAATAGTCCAACAACAGTGTAATGTGGGCATCATTCTGTGGGCGGCATCCTGTGACAACCGATAGGATTAGATGAGTTTCTGACTTTACTTCATCTACAAGGTGAAGCAGCTGTAGGTAGGAGTGTGTAATAGAAGAGTGGAGGACAATGAGTGATTAAACACAGTGTTTAAAACCTCCAGCAGCTCTGCTGCATCTGATCCACTCACTGCACAACCAGCACCAGCACAACACTTGCTAATAACACCTCATACACCACCAGCATGCTAACCTGAGCACTGAAAAACAGCATGCTAACCTGAGCACTAAAAAAATAAGAGACCACTTCAGTTTCTGAATCAGAGTTTGCTATTTATAGGAGTAAAATGAACATTTTTGTTTCATTCTATAAACTATAAACAAAATTTGTCCCAAATTCCAAATAAAAATATTGTTATTTATAGCATTCTTTTGCAGAAAATGAGAATTGGGTGAAATAATGCAAAGAAAGTTCATATTCATAAAGTTTTAAGAGTTCAGAAATCAATATTTGGTGCAATAACCCTTTTTTTTATCTGAGTGTTTATGCACCTTGGCATGTTCTCCTCCACCAGTCTTACACACTGCTTTTGGATAACGTTATGCCACTCCTGCTGGTTTAGCCTGGTGTGATGTGGTTGTGATCATCCATTGTCCTCTTCATTATTTTCAATTTGGTAAAATCAAAGAAACTCTATATATATAACTCCGATATATATATATATATATATATATATATATATATATATATATATATATATATATATATTTTTTTTTTTTTTTTAAGCACATATCCACTACTAAATTAGTGAGGGGTACACTGCCCACATTTAACAGCCGTATTCTACACACTGAGTACTGTACAGCAGTGCAGGAGTGGAGTTATGGGTCACAGTAATGCAGGCAGTACGGTCTGGAAGGTTCAGTTTAAAGTGTCCACTGAGGTTAATGAGTGCCACAGCTCTGGGGGAAAGCTGTTAGCATGTGTAGTTGTGTTGACTTTGATGACTCTGATTTTCCTACCAGAGGGAATCTGAAGGGGTGACATTAGGGTGACACAGGAGGATTAATGGTAGATTAATGGTAACATCTTATGATTTACCAAGTATTTACTTTATTATCAAATAATATGTACTAAAAACATCATGATTTCTATTAAATATTAGAAACATCTTTACGAGGTTTCCAAGTCGTTCCCTGAGGTAACATTTCATAATTAATTTACTGTACATTATATTTAATGTAAATTATCTTCTAAACTGTGTATCAGGTGTGAGTCAGGTGTTAATACCTACAAATAATAGCTAAAATGTTAATCTTTTGTCTCATATTCATATTTTCATCTATTTAACACATTTATTCAGTCTACAGAAATAAAGGGATTGGTCTCATTGTTCCAATACTTTTGCATGGTGGTGTATATTACACTGATTCATCAATCTGTATGGAAAGTTACATAAATGTCACAAGTGATGTTGAGCAAAGTTTCCAGAACGTTTGAAAATGTTAAAGAAAAACATTCAAAAACATTCAGAAAACCTGACACATTTAACATTTTAAGAACTTTAACTGTGACATTCAGAAAACATTCCACTAATCAAAAAATGTTAGCTGGGTATGTGCATCTAAACAGCATCTTATACTAGCTGTGTCAGGAAATGCTCACGTCCAGGTACTAAACTCCCATTTTTAACAATTTTAACAATAAAGTTTCATTATCTACAGACTATTTGAAGCCAAAATATTGTTAGAATTGGTAGGTTCCCCCTACAGACAAAAAATGTGTAGATAGCATTTCGATCCACCTCTGAAGGGCTCAATTTACACACGCATTTCTGGACAAGCTGAAAGATGCAGAACTGTCTCTGAAAATGAAGAAAGCATGTGGACTGAGGCAGTAGAGTAATTTTACAGAGTTTACACGACCGTGTTTTACGGACTATAAGGTGCAGCATTTTATAAGGCACACTGTCAATAAACGCCTATTTTCCGGTCACAAAGAAGACACATTTTACGCAACAATAGTAAGGAACAATGGTGTTGCCCATGTCTAATTCAGCAGGTCTCCCCACTAGGGGCTGAGTAAAGCGCTTCTGTTTACTTACAGTAAGCATAGATTTTCAATATTTTCAACAGCACGGTTAGCAGTAGTGCTAGCCCTGGTTAGCAGCGCTATGTGCTAGTAAATGCCACCCGAGAGCACTACACTGTGGAACCCTGAGTGTTTCAGTAAGCCAGGGCACTATCAGCTAATGGTTTGTCCAACATAGCTTCTTTTAATACGATAAACACGCAGGCTAAAGTCCGATATACTCACCTCTGAACGGCTAAAGTGCTAGCTAGCTAATGCTAAAACTGCTCCAGCCTTGGTGCTGGAGAAACTTTGCTGAAACTCCTGTATAATGCTATACTTCAGCACAGTGGCTTTACTGCTCCTTAATACCTGACTGGTAAAATTCATACATAAGGTGCACTGGATTATAAGGTGCACTGTAATTTTTTGGGAAATAGTGCGAAATAGTGTGAAAAATGAGGTTATATGAATAAGTTACACAACAAAGTTCTATAGTTTAAAGTAGTACCTCTTTAAGTAAGTTGTCTTATTGTTAAAACTACAGTTCTACCAGTACCTCACCACCAGCTTACACGCCTTAACTGCTGTTTTCCTTGTTTGAGTGTGGAGTATGGAAGTAAAACAGTGTCACCAGACTTTGAAATTTAAAAGCACTTGAATTTTTAGCACTGAATTATTTTACATTGAATTATTGCATTTGATTTTTTTTGCCTCTGAATTAAACACTTAAATTTTTCAGTATATCATTTTCAGTTATTTTATTTTAATGTAAAAAAAATTCAAAAGCAAAAATTCAAGTTTTAAAAATTCAATTAAAATAAATTCAGGTTGCTCAAATTCGACCTGTCAAATTCGACTGCTAAAATACAACGCTCAAAATTCGCTGTCAACATCCGGGACACACAGGATGAGCAATCGATTCAGTCTTCAATCGAGCCAACAACCAGCCAATCACATCACGCTCCGAAGATCACGTGACAGGTAGCGCCTCACGGCTCAGAGCCGCTCAACGCGAGTCACAGCCCCCTCCGCTGCTCCTCTCGAGTAGGTGAGTGTAAAACAGCTGAAAACAGGGCATTTACCTCACCACTGTGGCCATGTAATATCACTTAAACGGTGTAGAAATCCTCACTTTAACCACGGTTTGCTCTGTGGTTTGTAAACATATTAAATTAAGATAGATATCCAGATATACCTTGTTAAACTAACTAACTAAATAAATAAAGCTCCTCTGTTCATTTCAGAAAGAGCTTCAAACACGAACACTAGATCAATTATTTATAAATACAGCCAGACTGTGTGGAAGATAATTACTACTGTAGAATCTGAGATAGTAACTTAGTTAGCTAAATTATAGCTACCTATCTTGCTAGTTAGCTGTGGGACTGTGCGATTATAGACAAGATACTACCTAGTTAGCTGTTTGCTTAGCAATACCTTATTGACACTTTGCTGCAAAGTATTTTGCTTAGTGTAATGGCCACTGTCTAAATAAATATATTGAGCTATATTACACTTACTGTACCCCTCTCAGGCTGGTCCTCTCATTAAATAAAGGAGATTTATTAGAATTGCTTTTTGTCTCTTTACTAACTAATTTAACAGAGATCATTTAAGATATGACCATTATGTATTTTATGATATTAATTTTAATGTTTATATTTAATATATATTTTATACATTTGTTAACAATTCAACTCAGGCTTTTACTGAGGATATCAACAGTAAATAATAGTCCTAAAATACAGCATGATTAGTCCTGTTTACTAGTGCATCTCAAAAGTGAAAAATATATATTTGTGTTTAATATCGTTCAGTAAACGGTCACCTTATGTTTAAAGCGACGCATTTAGCTTTTTTTTTTTTATTTTAAGTTTAAACTACATATTCTAGTAAACTGGGTTAAGGTTAGGACAGTAATTCTGGTTTAATGAACTTTTAGCCAGGTAAAAATGATTTGGAATATGTCACTTTACATGTAGTGAAATGTATAATTTATGTTAAATTATGATATTCTCATGATCTTCAGATTTTCTGAGATGCATTAGTAATTGGTTTGTGCCAAAACCAATGCAATAATAATTGCAAAAATGTTTTATATAAATATAAATGAAGTAAATACTGAATCCAAACAACACCAAGTTTAACACAGTCATATTTCTTGTCTTCGTTTTCTTAAACAGGATATTTTCTCGCAGAAAAAGAAAGGATAATAAAAGGTAGGTAATGTTCTTAAAATGTTTAATTATATCCATGTATCAAATGCAGTAATTTTTCAAGTTTCTTTTGTATTCCACAGGTTTCCTTTCTCCAAACTTTTAAAGAACAAGTTGTTTACATGTGTTCTGTATTTTTTTTTTTTTATGTTTTAGGCAGCCTCCCTATATTCTGGCACATCATATCATGTTCATCTTGTTTGTATAAATAATAAAAGCTGTTGCAAATAATGTGGTTCCTATTCATAATCCAAATAATTCTGCATAAAATCTTCAAGTGGTGACTTCAGAATATGGACAGATCTTTGTATTCTTTGACTTCGTTCTTTTCGTGGTGAACTCTCCATAGCTGCAAGCTAAAACTTCTCCATCTTCTTTTCAACCTTAAATAAAAACATCAGATTCACTTTTAGCGACAGCATTTACAAAATGTGATAATTATTATTAACATAAAACATTTAATAAATATTACTAATAATACTCTCTCATGGGTTGCAATATTTGATTCTCATTTATTAACATGACCTAAATATAAATAAAAATGTATAAAAGACATCACTAATAAATATTGCACTGATTACAAATTAGATAATGCCCACACATACATCTAGACCTAGTTACCAGCCTGAGAGGTATATAGTAACTGTAATAAATCTCCTTTATTTAATGAGAGGACCAGCCTGAGAGGCGTACAGTAAGTGTAATATAGCTCAATATATTTATTTAGACAGTGGCCATTACACTAAGCAAAATACTTTGCAGCAAAGTGTCAATAAGGTATTGCTAAACAAACAGCTAACTAGGTAGTATCTTGTCTATAATCGCACAGTCCCACAGCTAACTAGCAAGATAGGTAGCTATAATTTAGCTAACTAAGTTACTATCTCAGATTCTACAGTAGTAATTATCTTCCACACAGTCTGGCTGTATTTATAAATAATTGATCTAGTGTTCGTGTTTGAAGCTCTTTCTGAAATGAACAGATGAGCTTTATTTATTTAGTTAGTTAGTTTAACAAGGTATATCTGGATATCTATCTTAATTTAATATGTTTACAAACCACAGAGCAAACCGTGGTTAAAGTGAGGATTTCTACACCGTTTAAGTGATATTACATGGCCACAGTGGTGAGGTAAATGCCCTGTTTTCAGCTGTTTTACACTCACCTACTCGAGAGGAGCAGCGGAGGGGGCTGTGACTCGCGTTGAGCGGCTCTGAGCCGTGAGGCGCTACCTGTCACGTGATCTTCGGAGCGTGATGTGATTGGCTGGTTGTTGGCTCGATTGAAGACTGAATCGATTGCTCATCCTGTGTGTCCCGGATGTTTACAGCGAATTTTGAGCGTTGTATTTTAGCAGTCGAATTTGACAGGTCGAATTTGAGCAACCTGAATTTATTTTAATTGAATTTTTAAAACTTGAATTTTTGCTTTTGAATTTTTTTACATTAAAATAAAATAAGTGAAAATGATATACTGAAAAATGTAAGTGTTTAATTCAGAGGCAAAAAAAAATCACATGCAATAATTCAATGTAAAATAATTCAGTGCTAAAAATTCAAGTGCTTTTAAATTTCAAAGTCTGGTGACACTGTTTTACTTCCATAGTGGAGAAACTGTGTGATAAAGCTGATCAACACGCATCTGCCAAGCAGCCTCCATCCTCACACACACAAACACACTCACAGACACACACAGCCAGGTGTGATAGCACTGTAATGCATTCCACAGTATCGAAAATCCAGAATGCAGATACAGTTCTCATTTTAATTCCAGGTGTAAGCAGGATATCACAGTTTTCTCTGCTGCCTTAAGCTTGTTACAGGTCTGTGGGCCAAGAAACGACACTCGAGCGCTCCCTTATTATCAGCATATCACCACAGTACCACACACACACACACACACACACACACTGTCTTTCTGAGAGATAGCCTTACCCCTCAGTACTCTGTGCAAGTGGAGGGGGGAGTAAAAAAAAAAAAGAAAATCAGTGGTAGCACTTTGATCAGTTGCATCAACACTCTTCGCTAACTTGTTATCTGTATGAAAATTGGGTCTGATCGTGGGTGAAAAAGTTGCCAGAATGGCATGAATCCATTGTGCTGCGATGATCAAAATAAAAGAGCTGTTGAGCCGCTGCGGGGCATTACAGCCCCAGACAAGAGCTCTATCCCCCCCTCACTTTTCCCTTTTACCCCATCTCTCTCTCTCTCTCTCTCTCTCTCTCTCTTCACAGAGTGATGATGGGATGCAGAGGGAAGCAGAAAGGAAAAGAGAGGTACAAAAGCCAGCGCTATAGCCTGGAAGCTTCCCAATCCAAATTAGCCAAAGAAAAGAAACACAGTCATCGGCAGAAAAAAGAAAAACGCCTCCTGATTAAAAACAGAGGTGGTTAAAAGTTGAAAAGACACATTTGTACATTCGCAAAGTGCAATCAGGCCCAAATCCCAATCTACAGCACACACTCTGACAGTCAGATTTATTTAAAATTCGCCAGAAGGAAAGACAGCAGATACGGTTCTGGGGTGAACTGGAATCGCAGCCATACTAGTGCATCTCAAAAAATTATAATATCATTGAAAAGTTACTTTATTATTTCAATAATTCAGTAGTTTAAAATGTAAAACTCACGTATTATATGAGTTCACATCAGAGTGATCTATTTTAAGCTTTTATTTCTTTTATTTTATTTTACATTTCATTTGGAACAATCAAGCAGAGTCTGGAGGAAGAGTGAAGAGACACACAGTCCAAGCTGCTTGAGGTCTAGTGTGAAGTTTAACCAATCAGTGATGGTTTGGAGAGTCATGTCATCTGCTGGTGTTGATCCACTGTGTTTTATTATCAAGTCTAAAGTCAGTGCAGTTTTGTTTTCCCACAAAATCTTACAGCACTTCATGCTTCCCTCTGCTACTGACAACTTTTATGAAGATGCAGATTTCATTTTCCAGCAGGATTTGTCACATTGCCGACACTGCCAAAAGTACCAATTGGTCTTATATAATATTCACATTTTCTGAGGCTGTGAGCCATAATCAACAACAATAAAAGAAATATACACTTAAAATAGATCACTCTGTGTGTAATACATCTACATAATATAAGAGGTTAACATTTTGAACTGAATTACTGAAATAAAGTAATGTTTTCAATGAGAACATCACATCACTAGTACTTCACTTCAGTCACTATACTACAATAAGAGAAAAAAGAGATAAGTAAACTAATAATAATACAAATATAAAAATAAAGCTCTCCTGTATGTTCAGCCATAACAAACAGTAGAAATATTCCCCTATCATATTGATTTGTGTTTAATAAGTTTTAATATAATCTTGAGCTCAAATAAAATACATATACACTACTTGTCAAAAGTTATAGGGTAACACTTTATAATACTGTTCCATAGTTAATAAGTAACTAAGCAGGAACTAAGGAGTAACTAATTAGTAGTGCTGCATTAACACCTAAATATTTTCTATTAACTACCAGGGAGTACTGAATAATTACTCAGTAGATAGTACTGAACTAATGATTATAGTAGTTCACTATTAACTCCACATTAATTACTGAGACTTACATATCTCTTAGAGAACTACTTACTAATAATGTCTCATTAGTAATAACTATTCATTAATTACTGCTCAAATCAACATTAACTACTGAAAACCCTTACATGCCACCTGGGGAACTATAGATCTAAATCAGTCTACACAAACAATTATTTGATCAGTGGTAATATTAAAGGCATATTTGAAGCCAGTGACACCATTTGTAATAGTAGTGACATTAATTACCTTATTATCATCATTATCTTCCAAATATTAGCAACATATAGTAAAATACTACAGTGTGTAGTAGTCTGCTTAACCCACATTTTTGAAAGAAAAAAATTTTATAACGTAATATTATTACATAGGAAACATGAATTTTGTTCTCCAGAAGGCATCTAAGACTGACTGTACTCAATTTTGTTGTAATGGTCACTGCTTTAATATTAAGCACTAACCTTGTAAACGTTCATCTGCAGCCTTGCAGTCTCACATAGACTTATTATTAGGGTAATTACGGTAATTTCACAGCGCCGGACCGCTGGCCTCTATCAGTGTGTTTATCTGCTGCTGCAGGTTATTCTATCAGTGGTGATATTAAACTCAGTGACACCACTTATCATATATTAACCTTACTTACCTTGGTATGCTCAATATCTTCCAAATGTTAGACACTGAAATGCGCAGTATTCTGCTTAATATTAATTTGTAATGTTCTGTCGGTGTGTTACAGGTGTTTATTCTAAAACTGCGCTCCACTTCAGTCCTCCTGGAGATGTGTTCAGCAGAAGTGATGGCTCACATACAGCTTTACTGTAGGATGTGTCTTACATCCATATTCTGGGGGAAATCATGTTTAAATGAATAAATATTTGGTTAGATAACGGACTAGGCATCCCTGTGTTCTTCATAGATCATTAATTAGGTGTCCCTGTCTTCTTTTTTGGGAGTTAACAGCACCACATGGTAACCCATTACTAATGACTGAGGAGTTACTGTGTTCTTCTTTAAGAGTTACTATAGATCATATCACAGTATTATAAAGTGAGAAACATGGTAACTATTTACTTATTACTGAGGAGTTACTGTAGATCATATCACAGTATTATAAAGTGAGAAACATGGCAACTAATTACTAATTACTGAGGAGTTACTGTGTTCTTCTTTAGGAGTTACTGCAAATCATCTCACAGTATTATAAAGTGAGAAACATGGTAACTGATCTAGCTAGCCAACGAACACACACATAACCTAGCTAACTTAGCTAGCTAACGCTAACTACACACACAACTTAGCTAACTTAGCTAGCTAACACAAAGCTGTTAAACAACCCACAAATAGTCCTCCTCTGATCCGGGGCTAAAATAAGCTGGAAAAGATCTCAATATCTTGATTACTAGTTTATTTTCAATCAAATACAGAAATATGAAAGCAGCAGCTCCAGCAGCAGCAGCAGCAGCAGCAGCACAGCAGAGAATTTACACGAAGGACCAGGAGAGCTGCGAAATTACCGTAATTACCCTAATAGTGCGCAGTAAAATAAATCTCTGTGAGGCTGCAAAGGCTGAAGATGCACTTTTATAGGGCTCATACCTAGTATTAAAGCTATGATTGTTACATTATTACAGTCTTACAGTCATTCTTAGAGTCTTAGATGCCTTCAAGAGAATTTTAATTAATGTCTCCTATGCAATAATATTACGTTACAATTTCAAAAATGATGGTTAAGCAGAGTAATACACACTGTAGTATTTTACTATATGTTGCTAATATTTTGAAGGAACTGAGGATAATAAGGTAATTAAGGTTACCACTACTACAAATGGTGTCACTTGCTTAATTCAAATATGCCTTCAATTATTATGCATTTAACTCAAATATGCCTTTAGACTGATTTAGATCTATAGTTCCCCAGGTGGCATGTAAGGGTTTTCAATAGTTAATGTTGATTTGAGCAGTAATTAATGAATAGTTATTATAAAGGAGACATCATTAGTAAGTTGTTCTCTGGGAGATATGTAAGTCTCAGTAATTAATGTGGAGTTAATTGTGAACTACTATAAATATTAGTTCAGTACTATCTACTGAGTAATTATTCAGTACTCCCTGGTAGTTAATAGAAAATATTTAGGTGTTAATGCAGCACTATTAATTAGTTACTCCTTAGTTCCTGCTTAGTTACTTATTAACTATGGAACAGTATTATAAAGTGTTACCAAGTTATAGTACACTGCCATTTTTTGCTTTTTGCTTTTGCCATTTAAGCTCTTCAGGTCCAGTAAATAACCTGAACTTAAGTGAACCTAAATTGTACAAAAGTTATCAGTAACCTGCAAAAAAAGTGTATTTTGGAAAAATAAAATGGGAAACAAGTCATTGGTTATCAACTTACACATGGTCTGTTGAAATGGATGCAAACAATGGAGAACTTTTAAAGCCTTTGTCAGACTGTCATTATAAAAAAAACTAGAAAAAGGCACAGAAACACAAAGAACTCTGTAACTATTAAAAGTTGTTTTTTTTTCTTTAGATAAGTTACAGGTGAAGTCAGGTGTAGGAAGCCATGAGTACTGTTTCCTACACCTTCAAAAGACACCTTTAAAAACTGCAGGAAGAGTCACGTCTGGCTGACCCACATGGCAACAGCTCTAGCCTTTAGCTCAGCTTAGCATTGAACTAAGTCTCAGCTTCAGCAGTGAAGAGAAGAATTAGAGATCTGACAGGTGAAGTAGAGCAGCAATAAAGGTATTGCTAAGATGGGATAACATAAAAAAGCACTGCTACTGGACTACAAAAAATAGGGGTGTTCTAAAACTTTTGACCTGCAGTGTATATCTAATATTATATCGAATCAGATTTTTGCCCCTTATGTCAGTGTATGTGTGTAATATAAACATCATTTTTAACATAATTATAACATAAATTATAATAAACACACATTAAATGAGTAATTTTTCATTTGCAGGTTCATTATTCTATTTAGGCCCAGGGTTAAGGTTTTAGTATTTTTTTTACAGTATCTGATCTATGAAGTAATAGAAGAGTTAAACTTTATAAACTCTCAGGCGGTGTTTTAGTATATACAGTATTTAATCTGACATTTGCATGAGTCTGTTCTCATTGAATGTATAAACATATTTTAAAATTCCTCCATACAGCAGTTCAAATGGCATCAAGTGAAAGCATTATATTTCTGACGACAGTTTTCCTGAAGAGGAAAATCTGTCAGTAAGAGGAGAATGACTCACCTCATCTTTTAACTGCATTAACTACAGGAATTCAGAATGACGATTCCAACAGAAATAAACTTGCTCATTCTGTCTTGTATAAAATATATTCATTTCACTTTGGTTTGGCCCATTTCTGTGATGAGAAGGGTGATGAGAAGCAGCAACCTGTTCTCAATTTAAAGTGATAGTTCAGTCCAAAATACTAATGAAGACAATCACCTAGTATATAGCATATATGCTTAAAAAGATTTGTAGCTGACCTTAAACACTGTTCCTAGGCGCAATTGAATGCATTAATTACTATTAAAGTACCAATAGTAGGTTTTTGACTGGTTGGGGTGAAAAATGGTATTCAGGTTTACATATTTAGTAGGCATATTTTAAAAAGTAGAAGTCTTTTCTTTAGATAAATTACAGATGAAACCAGAAAGAGGTGAGTTCTGTTTCCTACACCTTCAAAAAACTAAGGAAAACTGGTACAGAAAGACGTCTGGCTGACCCACATGGACTAAGTCTCTGTTTGGTGCATCAAATTTCAGTTGCACCATGAAATATTCTTTAGTAAATGCCCATATTCTTAAGTTAAAAATATATATAATACATTCTTTAAATAATATTTAACAGTGTGATCACATTGTGAGTGTTTTTATTATTTTATTGTATTTCATTTATTGTACAATTAATTTTGGGAAAGTAACTTCACATATTTCACATATTTCATTTCTGTGAAAGTAACTTCACAGTAACTTCACATATTTAGTTTTAGGCTTGTGGTTTGCATGATGCTAACTAATTCAAATTGTCTATGTTATTTTCGAATCTCCAGGGCAAATTTAAATATGCGAATTCAGACTTCACATATACAGTAGGTTTTTTGTTGATCAGCTACATTTAGAGTAAGGGTAAAATGTGGCAATGCTTTTGTTGTAGTGTTGTTTTTTTTTTGGCTGTGAAAAGGCCCGAGATACGAGAAGCGGCTGCTCCTGCAGCAGTGATGGAGCCTTACCTCCGCCTGCTTTACAGTGCAGCAGTGTGGAACAGCATGGAGGCCATGAGCCGATGGGGTCGTGAGAATCAGGGCACAGCTGTGGAGCTTTAAGACCTGCGGTGCAAACAGCTGCCCCCTGAAAAATAACACACACACACACACACACACACAGAAAAACACTTAACCAAACCTGTTCTCTACTAAACACACTGACCAGTTATCATGCCTCGAAGTGAGTTTACACTGCTGGCACAAAAACTGTATATAAAAGTGAACTGTATGTCCCATCCCAGAATACATTAGTGAACTGCTAGTTCCCCTTATGACCAACAGGTCTCTGAGATCGTCATACAGGGGACTTTTGGTGGTCCCTAGAACTAAACTGAAACAAAAGGGAGATTGTGTAAATTATAGAACAGTCTTCCTTTAGATATCGGACTCGCTGAATCTACAGCATCCTTTAAAAAAATTTTAAAACCCATTTTTACTTTTTGGCTTTTGAGAGTGATCATGAAAAAATGTGCCAAATTCTTGTGGTTTGAATTATGTATGTATTATGTTTTGATTATTTTATTGTAAAGCACTTTGTGTCCCTGTCTTAGAAAAGTGGTAAATAAATAAATATTATTTACTTACTATTACAAACTCTTGAAGCCAAAATTTGTATATTTTGAACCTTATATTTTTTTTAATATTTTTAGGCAGGAGGGGCGGTGTGACTCACCCAAACCAAACTTTGTAGGGCAAATGCAAATGTGGTTGGTGTGGCACAATGGATTGCACCATTTCCTGCTAGTGAGCTACCTAGTATCATGGGAGACTGCGGTTCAATTCCCGCCTGGGTGACTATGCGTTACACCAATAAGAGTCCTTAAGCAAGACTCCTAATGCGCTACATTAGCCCTACTCTGTAATAAGAGTGACCTAGTAAGTCGCTCTTGATAAGAGTGTCATTTAAATGGTGTAAATGTAAATGTAAAAACTGTGCATTGTGCATTACTAAGACATTGCTAAGCTCTCCACCTCCCAAAAAAGCCACACCCCCATCTTGCCCCATCTAGGGAGAAAGAAAATAAGAGAAGGAATCATTAACATATAAAAATAAAATTCCAAAAATGAGCTGAACAGACTAAAAAGTCTTATGTGCTGGTGTGATGGATCACAGTATAAACCAATAGGAAGTCGGAATGGTATATGTTTATACTTCTCTACATCCAATCACAATCAGATTCACTCTATCTGGATGGAGAGATTTATCTGGATGGGGGTTTTATTGAATGATAAGAAGCTGGAATTAAAACAAGCTGAAATAAAACAGGAGTAACAAGGTTGTTTTTAAAATGTGAGGAGTAGAAATTTCAGATAAATGTGTGAAAATGAAAGAAGTAAAAGTAAAATGTAGTTGGAAAAAGAATTACTTCAGTAAAGTATAGATAACCACCATTTTTACAAACTAGCTAACAAAGTATCTGTAATTCATTCCTTGACTTAGCATTCCTCCACACGTATTCATGGATCCGCCAGTCCTGAAACAAAGCTGGTGTCGAGGTGGGCCTCCTCCCTCCTTTCCCTCCATCTGCACTGAGCAGGTCAAGGTTTAGCCCACGCTCACAAACCAATTCCTGCTCTGGCAGCCCGAGGGAGAACCAAGAGTGCTCGAGGCAAGGGCACGTCAAAACAACACACACACACACATGTGCCTGCAACATGGCCACCATCCTCTCCTCCTGCCTAATGAACAGATGGGACGTTGGGAAGCATGCAGGTTAGCACGGCTAAATCAGCGACAGTGTTTCAGCATGTTTCAATTTCACTCTCAGTTTCGCACTCAGGTTTATGATCAGTCTACGATGTTTGTTTCTCGTTGCCACGTCTTTAAATCTTTATTGATCTTTAAATCTTCCAGACTTTTTCCCAGATCTCAGGTTATTTAAGATGCAGTAAATAACATTCATAAGAGCTGTATTACCAGCCTCTGGTCTCAAGATACATCACTTGGGGGCTTGGGGGGATGGATGGATGAAGAAGTGGCTGTGCATTCTAAGTTACTAAAAGATATTTAGGGGTCTTAGAGTGGTCCAGTAAACTAAGAACCTGCCACTTTGACCTGAGGATCGTTAGTTTGAATCCTGGGTTGTGCTGCTTTCCATCAGCAGCCAGAATCTGAGAGAGCACAACTGGCCTTGCTCTTTCCTAGTGGGTAGTTATTGCTCTTTCACTCTGCCAAGGTGATGTTGGTCAGCACAGGCATCTGTTGGCTGTTGTATCAGGGCTGGGTGGCTGCGCTTCCCTCTGAGTGCGCTGGAAAAAAAGGTCCAGATTATTTTGAAGTTCACAATATGTCCAAATGTTTGTGGACAAACTTTCTAAGGAATGCATTGAGCTTCTTAAAGTTGCACCCAGTTGCACCCATCAAGTTCTTGTTGCTTAATTAGTGGTGTCAATGGATTAAAAAGTGAATTAAAACATTCTGTGATTGATCACGATTAATAACACCTTTTCTTCTTAAGACTCGAAATGAACACATCTTAACCAGTTCTAATAACATTGTGATGCAAAGCATGTCACATGTTTTTTTAGAACGCTCCTGGAAAAATATTTTATGTACCGTTACAGGCTAACCTTCCTGAAAGCTTTTTAAAATATTAAACATTCATACTTTAAATGCTAAACATTCATATAACATTCTCTATTACCTGGATAGTACATAAGACTGAAATATAATCTATGCTCATCATCAACTAAGATAATCAGCCAGTGAAAACTAACCTAGACCATCAGATTTCTGCTAGACTTTGGAACATTGCTGTGAGGGTTTGATTGCAGCAACAAAAGTGTCTTTTGGAGATCAATATCTCCTATAAGCATCCCAGAAGTATTGGATGGAGCGACATCATTCCAGAGAATACAGTTAGAGAGATATATTTTATATATCATGCAACACCATAAGACCATAAGTTCCTGGAGTTTTAAATGGGTTGTTGGTTAGCCTTCTTCTTTGCCAGTCTTTACATTTTAGTGGTCTGGTAAATGTGACACTGCCCCCTAGTGCCAGAAGCATGTTGGCAGAGTTTTATGAAAAGTGTTCCTATACATTTGAACATTTGATAAGTAAAACCTCTACATTTCGTTGTTTTGTTGGCAGTTCTGAACTGACGCAAATATCCACCATCGGACCATGCTGTAGACCTCTAGACTTCCCTCCCTCGTTTCTCTCTGTCTTTTACCCTTTTCCTCTCTCTCTCTTTCTCTCTCTCTCTTTTTCCCTCCCTCTCTTGCTCTCTCGCGCCGGCTGAGGCTGGGAGTCTGATCCTTCCCCTGGCTCCGAGGAGTAAGCTGGCTTTCTGCTCTGCTAAATGGAAAGGGCCCGAGGGCCTTTTCATTTTCAGGGCCCCATCGTTTGCTTCATGGTGTCAGAGCCCTTGTGTTCGCCGAGTTCATGTTTCGGCCCCGGGGCCCCCGCGCTGCTTTATTTTGTTTTATCTCGTAGCTTAGTGGAGTCGGCTGGCGGACTCCCCGGGGACGCCTGCATAGCAACCGTCGAGATCAACAAAATAAGTTTGTTTGCATTGGCTGCGCCAGCATGTTGTCAACTTCTCCGTCTCTGAGTCCTACGCTCCCCCCTCCTTTTTCTTGCCCTCTCTTTCTCTCTCTCCCTCTCTCTCTCTCTTTTTCTGCCTCTCTTTCTCCCTTTTCTATATTTCCCTGAGTCTATCTCTCTCTTTTCTATCGTTCCCTGAGTCTATCTCTCTCTCCTGTTTCTATCTTTTCCTCAGTCTCTCTTTCTCTCTCTCTCTCTCCTTGCCCAGGGGAGAGGGAGCCCTCTAATTGGAGCCTGTTCTAATTGGAGTCTAATACTGGAGTGAGACAGAGTCGGGCCCTGGGGCGAGAGAATGAGCAGAAGCAAACTTAAGTACTATTGCAAAAAGTTGGCGCGTAAGAGAGAGCTTACATCTCTCTCTCTCTTTCTCCTTTTCTCTCTCTACATATATTTTGACTTCAGATCCACAAGCAGTAGAGGAATAAGAGCGTGATTGGGGTTCTGTATTAATTTCCACAAGAGCAGTAATGATGGTAAAGAAAGTAAGAAAGTCAATTCAAATCAAATGTATTTATATAATGCTTTACACAGCAGCTGTACAGAAATACAGAAAGTCACTATATATCATGGCTGGACAGGACTCAGGCAAGTTCAGATGTAAAATGAATACTTTATTAAATAAAACAAGGGGAATGGTCAAGGTAAGCAGGGTCAATACCAGTAAACCACAGCCAGAGACATACAACATAACATAAACGGGTAACAGTCCAGGGGTCATACACGAGAAGTCTATACCAGAGGTCAGGCTATCAGAGTCGGTGAAAAACAAAACAAGGTCGTAACAAGAGACAATTACAGGCAAGAAATAACACTTTGTATGTGGGCAAACCTCAGACAATACTCAGCAAGGTGTGTATGAAGTAAAATGTATTTATACTGAAGTGCACAGGTGAAATCAATAATCAGGTGATTTGCTTCCTGGAAGTGCTGTGCAGTGTCGGGTGATCATGTGAGTGAGTGATGTCAGAGTGAGATGCATTCTGGGTATACAGTGGGGTTGAAGTTCTTGTGGTCATATCCAGCAGTTGAGTTGATGCAAAATGGTCAGTTTTGGTTTCATCTGACCACCTCACATTCTTTCAAGCCACAATTCTCTATCATAGATGTTCATTGGCAAACTTCATATTGGCTGTACATGAGCGCTTTTCAGCAGAGGGACTGCGGGACATCAATCCATTAAGGTGACGTGAGGTCTGATAATGGGTGCAGATTGATGGGACATACCATTTCTGAAGTTGTGCAGGTATATAAAATTCCGTTAGCTCCATCTCTGTGTGTTGAGGAGTCTGACTGTCTGGTGGAAGAAGCTGTTGCAGAGTCTGGTAGTGGAGGCATGAATGCACCGGTATCTTCTGCCAGACGGCATCAGAGCGAAGAATCTGTGTGAGGGATGGGTGGGGTCGTCCACAATGCTGGTGGCTTTGCAGCATGTGGTGTAGATCTCAGTTGTCCTCACTATCTGCTCTAAGGTCTTGTGATCTGAGATGTTGCATTTTCCAAACCAGTTGGAAATCAGTGTAGAAATAGTCTGATTTGAACTCATCATAATAGCGATGTCGTAACCATTAACTTATTTTCATATTATCTCCCATTTAGCCTATATCAGTTGTCAATTTAAATAAAAGCTATATAGAGTGTTGTTCCTGCGGACAGTTTGTAATCATGGAGTGGAATGGAGTGGAATAAAAGACAAAATTGACTTTGGCAAAACAATTACCTATGTGAAATCATCCACAATTCCAAAAGAAACCATTTTTAAGTTATTCTTTACAGCACTTCTAAGAACTTTAGTCTAAACAGCCCAGTTTGTTTGTTTGATATATTTCACACTGCTTTTTATATAAGATACAAAACAAGGACAATCAGGGCAGGAGTCATTACAAATTCAAGCCTTAAAGGCACAGGAACAAAAACAGCCTCCAAGGCAGCGGTTCCCCAGTCAGTCCTGAGGGCTTCATTCTCTGCGCACCTGAGCCAGCACACGAGGAGCTTAGTAAATGAGGTGAATCAGGTGTGATAGATGAGAACAAGCACAAGATGTTTTTAGTGCAGGATCCCCAGCACTGGAACTGGGAAACCCTGTTCTAATGGATAAAAAAGGTCTGAAAGAGGTCCAAAAAGTACATTAAAATAAATAAATAAATATTGTTTTGTACATTATTTAAGCAGGTCTACAAAGAAAATAAGAATGGAAAGAGTTTACAATTAGTGCAAACCATACAATAAAACAAACAAATAATAATAAAAAAATCAATATTAACAAAAAAGAAGGAGTTAAACCAGACAAACAAGGTGACCAAAACAAATGAGAAATTACCAAAAGACGAAGCAGAGTTAATATATGAAATTAAATTTCTTGGGAACTTGAAGTTTAAGTTTCCTCTATAAATTTTCTAAGGGATTGAGGTCTGGAGACTGTGTAGGCCACTCCAGGATCTAAATGAACTGATTTGTTGCCTTGGTCATATGTTTTGGGTCATTGTCATGCTGGAAGACCCATCCATGAACCATCTTCAGTGTTCTAGATGGGTTCCTTGTTCATGAGCCCCTCAATGCTGTGAAGTGTTCCTGTACACCAGCCATTATATATATATATATATATATATATATATATATATATATATATATATATATATATATATATATATATACAGCTCTGGAAAAAAATAAGAGACCATTTAAAAATGATGGGTTTCTTTGATTTTACCAAATTGAAAACCTCTGTAATATAATCAAGAGGAAGATGGATGATCACAAGCCATCAAACCAAGCTGAACCTCTTTAATTTTGCCACCAGGAGTAAAGGCATAAAGTTATCCAAAGGCAGTGTGTAAGACTGGTGGAGGAGAACATCATGCCAAGATGCATGAAAACTGTTCTACTTGATTTCTTTGCATTATTTGAGGTCTGAATGCTCTGCATATTGTTTGTTATTTTAGCCATTTCTTGTTTTCTGCAAATATATTTTTATTTGGAATTTGGGAGAAATGTTGTCTGTAGTTTATAGAACAAAACAACAATGTTCATTTTACTCAAACATATATCTATAAATAGCAAAATCAGAAATTGAAGTAGTCTCTTATTTTTTCCAGAGCTATCTATTAAGAAAAATCAGTGTGCTTCATTGCTTACATAAAACAACAGCATGGTAAATATAATTGCCACATATTTACTACATAAATATATATATATATATATATATATATATATATATATATATATATATATACACATCACACATCTACTAAAAGCACTCAATACATGCATTCCTTGACACTTTTAGCTCCACATTGAGGTGCATGTCTTCAAATTTGATCAGTTCTGCTGATTGCCACACGGCAGCTTCCTCCAATAGGGTTTATCAGTAGTTAATAAAGTGGAGTACTGACCGCCCCCTTTACACTGTTAAACTTCTATTAATCTCTTTTCCCAGGCAGCAGGCATCGCCCCCAGTGCACACAACACACAGGCCAGACCAAAACAGATGGATCAGAGAACGTGATATGTTTGCCTGTTCGCATCGCAACGCGGAGGAC
Organism: Astyanax mexicanus; assembly: GCF_023375975.1. Taxonomy (NCBI): domain Eukaryota; kingdom Metazoa; phylum Chordata; class Actinopteri; order Characiformes; family Acestrorhamphidae; genus Astyanax; species Astyanax mexicanus. The sequence continues at coordinate 10,612,583 of NC_064415.1, read as the reverse complement.
GAGAAAAGAGAGAAAGAAAGAAAAATAAAATCAAATGGCAAACAGATGGTGATGTTCGAACAGCAATGAAACAAACAAAGGCATTTTGAGGGGAGAGGCAGCAGTGCCGTTTGCCCCGAGGAGAGAGGGAGGATGAGTGTTATCATCCCCGCAGCCACGGCTGTAAAAGTGCGGCGGAGAGAGCATCTCTCTGCGTTAATGAAGAAGAGAAGATCTGTGTTCGGGGAGCATGCCTGATGAGCAGCCGCGTGTCTACCTGTTTCATTTGTCTTTATCTGTTTGTTTCGTCCGCTCAGTCAGCTCCATCTGTCTTCATCTGCTATAGTCTGCTCTGCACTCTTTCTTTGTTTCCTGATTTTTAACATGTCCTTGTTGCCGTTTTTGTTGTTTAAATATTTAAAGAGACAGTTCTCTAATTCTTTACCACAAATAGTTTTAGGACCCTATGAATTCCCATAATTTTCATAATTATAATTTATAATTATAATTCCATATATCCATGTCCCTTAACTGTTTTGATGTCTTTAATATTAATATACAATGTAGAAAATAAATTAAATAAAGAAAAGCACAATACTTGTAAATAAAAATAAGATAAATAACAAACAAATACACACCTAGGTAGAACAATTTATTTGATGTGTTTAATGATGTTGGGAACAGGCTAGAAAAAGTAAGTGAACTCTTTATCACCATTATGACCTTAGATTTCTGCATTGACTGCTACTAAAATGTGGTCTGATCAGTATCTACATCACATTTATAGATCTAACCAAGCTATTTATGCATGCACATTATTGTAATGTTAATGTCTTTTATTGACTATATTGAGAAAACATACACAGTACATGCTAGAAAAAGTAAGTGAACCTTTTGGAAATACCTGGACATCAGCACTGTTAATATGCTTACCTCTATGCAAGTCTTTTATGGACCCATATAAGAAAAAGTAAGTAAACCCTAAACTATAAACTTTTTTCTCTACATTTTTTAGATTATTCAGATGACATGTCTCTCCCATCACTAATTGTGGAAACTTGCCCTCTAGACCTCGAGCAGTTCGGACTGTGTGTCTCTCCACTCTTCCTCCAGACTCTGATCTTTTGATTTACAAGTGAAATGTAAAATGTACTGATGATCAGTGATGGTTTGCAGAGACATGTCATCTGCTGGTGTTGATCCACTGTGTTTTATTATCAAGTCTAAAGTCAGTGCAGTTTTGTTTTCCCACAAAATCTTACAGCACTTAATGCTTTTTTTTTTTCCTCTGACAACTTTTATGAAGACCCAGATTTCATTTTCCAGCAGGACTTGGCACACTGCCAACACTGCAAAAAGTACCAATTAGTCTTATATAATATTCAAATTTTCAGAAATACTGATTTTTGGATTTTTATTGGCTGTAAACCATAATCATCAACAACAAAATAAATAAATACTGAAAATAGATCACTCTGTGTTTAAGACATCTATATAATGCATGAGTTTCACATTTTGAATTTCACAACTGAATTACTGAAAAAAAGATCAACTTTTCAATGATATTAAAATGTTTTGAGATGCACTAGTGTACAAAGTTGCCATTTGCGTCAATTAGAGCTACTAAAATAGCTACTTCTAACATCGAGATATCAAAACAGCAAACTCATCTTTATCTGTTCACATCATTAAATAAAAAAAAAACACAGGATTAGAACTGAAGAGAGCTGACGAGATAAAAGAGAGAGCAACACTCTACACTCCTTTTAAAAGTACCTTTAAGCATGCTTGGTGAAATTACACATTCTCACCATAAACCTACAAACTGTCACTTTAAACAAATACCATTTTCTACCTCTTGCAGTAATTCACAGTAACTATAAAATTACTCTAAATTCATAGTACATATAGTACATATAGTCTTATACATACTTCTGTATGACTTTACATTCTGGATGTGCTTCACTTAACCTAACTCTAAGATTAACCTCAGAATCATAAACATCAGTTTTGGCCTCCTCTGGTTTTGTCTAATAAAAGCTGCAAAAATAAACAGTTTTCCTCAAGAGAGAAGCCAAATGTCTGCAGGAGATCTGTGAGTTCCATCATCCTGGGGACATTTGTTCACCACAAAGAGCTAAACAGTCTAAATAAACTGGAGGTAAATAAAACAGGCCTCCAGTTAAGACCATAATCCCGGACTCTGAGATCATTCTCTCAGGCACCAAACACCACTCAGACCACCCAGAGACCACCCAGAGCATGAGTACTAGTTTCCAGACCTTTACCAAGACACACCCCCCCCCCACCCCCACACACACATGCAAACAAAATGCAATGCTATTTCTCAAAAATGGAAAAACTGCTGCTGTTATGCAGTCTCATCTCTGTTGGTTGCATCTGGAAGCACAATCTTTTAATAGTAATAAAAATATATATTACATATAGGGTCAGTCAAAAGTTAGGACACACCTCGTCTCATTACACACATAAAGCATTCTGCGCCCTGTCCTTCCCACACAACTCATTCTGTACCTGCACTTTAATCTTAGTTACTCTATCACCTACTGGAGTATCTCCACACATCCACACATACATATACCTAGATATCTGCACATGTACAGTACAGACCAAAAGTTTGGACACACCTTCTCATTCAATGCGTTTTCTTTATTTTCATGACTATTTACATTGTAGATTCTCACTGAAGGCATCAAAACTATAAATGAACACATGTGGAGTTTTATGTACTTAACAAAAAATGAGCTGACCTCCACAGTCACCGGACCTGAACCCAATCCAGATGGTTTGGGGTGAGCTGGAGCACAGAGTGAAGAAGGCAAAGGGGCAACAAGTGCTAATAAACACCTCTGGGAACTCCTTCCTTCAAGACTGTTGGAAAACCATTTCAGGTGACCACCTCTTGAAGCTCATTGAGAGAATGATGCCAAGAATGAGCAAAGCAGTAATCAGAGCAAAGGGGGGCTATTTTGAAGAAACTAGAATATAAAACATGTTTTTAGTTATTTCACCTTTTTTTGTCAAGTACATAAAACTCCACATGTGTTCATTCATAGTTTTGATGCCTTCAGTGAGAATCTATAATGTAAATAGTCATGAAAACAAAGAAAACGCATTGAAAATGGGAACGTGTGTCCAAACTTTTGGCCTGTACTGTATATAGCTCTGTAATATCTATAGATTCAGTTATACACTGCCTGCCCAAAAAAAGTCTCCACCTGGATTTATATGGAAGTAAATGATGTGGGGTTGGTTGATGCTGCAGTTGGTCTGCAGGTTTAGGTTCAGCAACAGTATGTGCTGAAAGAATGAGGTCAGCTGACTACCTGAATATACTGAATATAGACCAGGTTATTCCATTAATGGATTTATTTTCAATGCAAGGATTCATGGGGCTGGAATTGTGAAAGAGTGATTCAGGGAGCATGAGATCATCATTTTCACACATGGTTTGATAGAGTTCACCACCACCTCCAGATCTTAACCTCATTGAGAATCTTTGGGATGTGCTGGATGGAGAAGAGCTGCTTTGTGCAGCGGTTGGTCAGACTCTACCATCATCAATGCTGCTGCAAGATCTTGGTGAACAATTAATGCAACACTGGATTGAAATAAATCTTGTGACATTGCAGAAGCTTATTGAAACGATGCCACAGTGAATGCATAAAGCTTCAATCAAAGCTAAAGGATGTCCAATGAAATATTAGAGTGTGTGGCAACTTTTTTTTTTTACCAAAAAACGTTCTAGCTATACAGCACTTCTAAAACCACTCAGCATCAGGTTAAGGAAAACGCATCGATACGTAAGTGATGATGAAAGGATGTAGGAGTATCACACAAAGGTCTTTGGTGCGCTCCCTAAACTGCAGTGAGAAAACAAAAGTAGGCGGACCAAATATAAACAATGTAGCAAACACATGAACCTTGGTTCGGACCACGGTCCAGACTTGAAAGCACCCTTAGTATCTTCATGAGGGAGAGTCACCTGGAATAGTTTTCTTAGTGTCTTGAAGGAAGGAGTTCCTGGAGGTGCTGAACAATAGTTGCAGCTTTTCCTTCACGCTGTGAAGCTCCAGCTCATCCCAATTAAATCACCTTAAATCACCATCTCAGTTCATCAGGTTTAGAAAAAGTAAATTAACTCTTTATAACCTGCATTGATTACACAGACAGATGTAGTGTTACTGTCTAGGTATGGTAGGTCTGTTCTGCATCCAAGTGTGATTACATCAGTTTCATTTATCTAAGCTAAAAAGTGCAAGTATGACATTTTTCTTGCAACCCTAAAAGAGATCCTGTCTTTCTTTTTCTGTTGTTATAATATTTATTATACAAATTCAACTAGAGAACAGCTGTAGGAGGAAAACTTGAAGAAATGACAGTGCATGTACATATTAATAAGTTATTCTTGCATAATTGATCTGGTGAATTATGAAAAGCACTTTATAATCTGTTTAATTTATAATGCTTATTTTATAAATACTGTAATATACTGTATCGTACTGCTGGCTGAGCAGAATGAAAATAAATGGATTTTGGTATAACTGGCTGAGAACTGTACAAACCGAAAGGACAAAGCTCTTATTATTTTGTACAAGGTGTATAAAGCAGCATGGCTCAGATCATTCATTTGCTCTTTCTCTCTCTCCCTCTCCTTCTCTCTCTCTCTCTCTCTCTCTCTCTTTCAGCTGTATGGAAAACAGAGTAGTGTGGGAGCTGTTAATGAGATATGTTGCCCAAGGCGCCGCCTTTGGTGATCATTCCGCTTATTTTTCAATCAAGCCACTGCCTGTTTACTTTCAAAGGGTAAATCTGTCACCTTCACTTCCTGTTTCTGTTTTTAATTATTAATCTAATCCTGTTTATTTCATTACTGAAAGCGAGACCTCGTCTGACAGCAGTTTGGAATCAGTGTTTGCACTTAGATAGAACCAGTTTTACTGCAGATAAATGTATAAAAGTATTGTAATACGAAGCTTTTTGATTCTAATATGATTCTATTTCTAGGTTTCAAACACTCTGAAGAGGGCAATGTTGATGATGAATTGAGCTGTAGGTGATTCGTTCTGTAAAAGTAATAATGGAGGAAGCTGTCACGTCTTAGCCCTGTCTCATGTCTCTGTGTGTCTTCCCCACGTGACCTGTGCCTCTCTGTGTCTCCTGTCAGTATTTCCACCATGTGTTTCTCATTTGTAGCTCCGCCCCTTCCCCAGGTGTTTCCAATTCTAGTGTGTTTTATGTTACTATAAATAGCCCTCCTCTGCCACCTTGTCCTCCGTCGGTCTTTGCACCTTCCCCTGTTGTTTTGTCTCTCTGTTGTTTCACCGCGTTTCATAGCCCTAGTCCTTGCTCTGTTTTACCTCTGTTTATCTCTTGTGTATATTTCTAGTTTCCTTTATTTCCTTTATTGTTTTCTCCCTTGCCCTGCTTAGTTTAGTTCCCCTTGTCTAGTTTAGTTTCTTGTTTAGCTCTATGTTCCCTGGATATAACCTTAGTCATTTGTTTCTCGTTTATTTCTTGTTTTCACGTTTATAGTTTATTGCCTTGTTTATTTTCTAGTTTATTTCCCGTGTATATATATTCCTTATTTGTTTATTATTATCATCGCTCGTTTGTTATTGGTTATTTGTGTTTCTTTGTTACATGTTTACTTGTTCCTCGTTTCCTTGTTTCTTTGTTATTTATTTAATAAATTATTTATTTATATCGCCCTTACCTGCACTTGTGTCCGCTTTCCTCGTCACCCTGCCTGGGTCATTCCGTGACAGAAGCATATATTTAAAAATGAAGAAATGATCTTGTAGATATGGAGGATGAAATTAGTGTGACAATAAAAAAAACACAGTGAATGATTTTCCTCAATATATTATGTTTCCAAATAAATTATTGTATTTTACCAACAGTAAGGAGCACTCTAAAATTAAGGAGCTGTAATGCCGCTTCCTCTTTACGTACCGCAAGTGCTGAACATTAGCGGCTAATGCTGCTGCACCCAGCCTTAGTGCTGGAGAAACTTCACTGAAAACTCACTCCCTTAAACAAAATATTAAAAAAACAAACTATAAATAAGCGGAAGCGCTTTCTTATCCAAATAAACAGTTTTCAGGAGAGACATCTTAATGCACCTTATAATCCTATGTGCTTAATATTCCGAAAAATACTATATGTTTTCTATGCTTTAAATATGTTGTTTCATTGAAATACAGGGACTTGTCTGGTGAACTGGTTTGTCTGGTAAATCATCACAATTATGCAAAAACATCTAACCATCAAAAACTTCTAAAACAGGAACTTTACAGGAGAAGGATAAAAAAAGATTTTATTCCTCATTATTCTTTATTCTAAGTCATTTTGGAGAATATTTATTGCTCTTTTCATCATGAAGTTTTAAGGCCACGGTTCATGCTGAAGAACCTAGCATTCTTTGGTTCCTGGTCAAACACGATAAGGCAAAACACAATCAGAAATAACGCTTTGTACGAGGAAGAACCTAAAATATGTGGCGAGGTTTAATGGGAAATAAGCTGCTTTTATAGTACTAAGAATTACGTTGATTGTTGTGGTGTTATGTGATCAGGAGTGAGTGTAGCCTCAGTGTGGGGTGCATTCTGGGCCTTGTAGTCCGCAGACTGGAGATCGCAGTTAGAGCTGAATGTGGGAGAAACTACAATACCCAGCAAGGCTTGGTCCATGACAGGAGCGCTAGCAGCACTAGGCATGACAGTTTATTACTGTTGTAAATACTATTTTTGTGACCGTTATTTTAAAGTGTTCCCAACCTACAGAAACTGACTCTTTAGCAACGCCACAGAAAATACTTATAGTGAACAACATAGCAACTGCTCAGCAACAATAGCAACTGCTGAGAATACCTTAGCCAATAAAATAAGACTCTAGTCACTGGTAAAGATAAACCTGAGCCTACTGGTGCCATGCCTGATGTCAGATGTGGGCTGGAGCTGGAGCTCTGTCCAATAATTTTGAGATCAGTTGAGTTGAGTTGGGTACAATGAAGTGAGGTGGTGCTCATCCAACATTCTAAATTCCAATCTAAATGCAATCAAATCCTCACAGCAATGCTCCAAAATCATCCAAAGTACAATGTCTTCCCTGGACAGTAGAGATAATAGTAAAAACTATGAGTTCAGAAGAAACGATTTATAAGGATGTGTTCCAATACGTTTGTCCATATAGTATAGCATTTATTAAGACAATGCTAATGCTAAGTGTTAGATAAAGCACTTTATGATTATCTATACTGTCCTCTGGTGGATCCAGAGTGCACTGACGATCAAGAGGGATCCCTATACCACGCCGTAACGGCAGCACATCCCTGAACTGCCGCTGCCATTGGTCCCCTGCCTGTCCCTGAGCCATGACCATCTCTGGTCCTCGCTCAGGTTCAGTCATTACCTATCTATTTCCACACAGGCTAATGACCTGCTCCCAAATGACCAGCAGAGACAGATACGCCAGGGGGGAAGTGAGGGTTACCATGGATATCAGTGACTAATCCCCCTAAGGGGGGTTACACTCTCATTTAGGCCTGCAGACCCTACGGCTGTTTTTTCCCCACAACTTCCTATAGATCTGACCTAATTCTCAATCCTCGGCTGCTGGACCACACATATCCAGCATGCCACGGTGTAAAGTGTGAGGTGTAAAGCACTTACATGTGTGTGTGTGTGTGTGTGAGAGAGAGAGCAAGAGAAAGTGAGAAAGTTTTAGAACAAAATTTTTAAATTCTTACTTGATTAATGATTAAATATGTATTGTAAAATAATCAGCATGTGTCACTAGATGGTAAAATACCAATAGACTAGTGCCTCTTAAAAAAATTTAATATCATTGAATAGTTACTATATTATATAGATGTATTACACACAGAGTGATATTTTTTTAAACATTTACTTCTTAAATTTTTGATGTTTATGGCTTACAGACACTGAAAACCCAAAAATCAGTGTCTCAGAAACTAAGAAAAATATATAAGACCACTTGGTACTTCTGGCAAAGTGGGAAGTATGCCAAGTCCTGCTGGAAAATGAAATCCACATCTCCATAAAAGTTGTCAGCAAAATTTACTGATGGTCAATGATGGTCTCACACCAAGACAAAATTGCTACACATCTATGATGCTAAATGACAGTCTGGCACAACTACCCAGCAAGTTTCATTCCTGTCAGTTGATTCCTTCTGGGTGGAACTATTATTCTGATGATAAATGTATTGTATTTCCCTTTACTAACTCATACAATGATCAGGATGAGATATCAGATATTAAAAATACTGTACATTCTACAGTCTTAACAGTAGTGCTTCAACCAGTATGTTCTTCTAAGAAGTATGCATAATAGAGTGGAAATCTGTTTGTGATTTTGTCTCTAATCCAACACCCCGAGTTGCCAGGTATGGAACACAATTGCTTGCAAACACAGCACTCAGCATGCTTCTAAAAATTACATTACATTACTTTACATTACTTTTGTCCAAAGAGACTTACAATAGTGAAGTACAAAAGTAATAGAAATTAAAGGTAAAACATCTTTGGACAGGGCTTAAAGGAGGTCAAGGAGAAATAATAGAATAGAGGAGTGAAGGAGGGGAAGAGGGAAATGAGGTTAGAAGTAGTTAGTTAGTTAGAGGTGTTAGGAGAGTAAGTGCTCTTTGAAGAGCTCTGTCTTCAGGAGTTTATTAAAGATAGCGAGAGATTCTCCTGATCTGGTAGTAGAAGGTAGTTAGTTAGAGGTGTTAGGAGAGTAAGTGCTCTTTTTTTTTATAATTTTATTTTTAATTTTTCCCATTTTTCTCCCCAATTTACACGGCCAATTACCCAACCCACTCATTAGGACTCCCCTATCACTAGTAATGCCACAACACACCAGGAGGGTGAAGATTAGCACATGCTTCCTCCGATACATGCGAAGCCAGCTACCGCTTCTTTTCGAGCTACTGCTGATGCAGCATTACTGAGCAGCCAGCGCGCTTGGAGGACAGCACAGCGGCTCGGCTCCGGTACATCAGCTCACAGACGCCCTGTGCTGCAGACATCACCATAGGAGTGATGTGGGGAGAGAGCGCCATCTACCCACCCAGAGGAAGCAGGGCCAATTTTTGCTCCCTCTGACGCCGGCAGCTTGATGGCAAAGCTGCATGAGCGGGGGTTCGAACCTGCGACCTCCTCTTTGAAGAGCTCTGTCTTCAGGAGTTTATTAAAGATAGCGAGAGATTCTCCTGATCTGGTAGTGGAAGGTAGTTTGTTCCACCATTGGGGAACTCTGTATGAGAACAGTCTGGATTGCTTTGTGTGAATGTTTGTTTGGTAAAGCGAGGCGACGTTCATTGGAGGAGCGCTGCGGCCGGGAGGTAGCGTAAGCCTTCAGGAGCGAGTGCAGGTAGGAAGGAGCCTGTTCTGTCATCACCTTGTAGGCGATTGTAAGAGTTTTGAATTTGATACGAGCATCAACTGGTAGCCAATGGAGCTCAATGAGCAGTGGGGTGACATGTGCCCGTTGGTTTTGGCTGGTTGAACTGGAGTGGTTTTACTACACAGGCCGGGAGGACGGTTAGTAGGGCATTGCAGTAGTCAAGGAGTGAGATGACGACAGCTTGTACCAGGAGTTGGGTGGCCTGTTGCGTCAGAAACAGTCGTATTTTTCTGATGTTATACAGCGCAAAGCTATCGAGCAACTGAGGTCACATGGTGTGTGAAGGAGAGAGCAAATTTCATGAGCATAGACAAAGTAAAAAATGTATTAAACTGGTAATATGTTTGACAAATGGAGGCGGCTTAGATCCCAGAAGGACTACAAAACTGACCATTTTCGTTAACTAAACTAACTTTAGCCAGAATTTTAAGTAATTTCAATATTTGAGTGTTGACATTCAAATACTCAGTGGTCTATGGGAAAATGGGTTAACAAAGAAAGAGAGTATCTAAGACGAGTAAAGTGATCCAGACTAGTGCTTACATGAACTGTGATCAGTCACAACAGAGGAGCTAATGGGCCACAGCTGTTTAAGACTTCAGTGGTGATCAGCACAACAGAAATATATATGACAGAAACTTAAAATTTGACATAATATTGACTCAATTGACTAAATGTTGTACATTGACATGGCAAAAGTATATGTAATCATCTCGCACCTGGCAACCTGTGTGAGCTTTGCATAATTTTTAAATTGGACTGCAGTAAGTTTTTTTACACACTTTCTGTCATCTAGTTTATATAGTTTTTCTTTTAAATTCACAGTTTATGTATCTATTCAAGACATGCAAATGATTGTAGGGATATATATTTTTTTACATGCTTAACAAAGAAAAACAAATACACAATGTTTTTTGCCATAAACCAGGCTAAAACCAGACTTAGATTTCATCATTTATTAAAAAAAGAGGTAGAAATGGAACAAAAAAGGAACAAAAAAGGGGGAAAAGGCTTCACTCATGCATTATCAACAAATACAAACATATCTGAATGATTTATTCATGGTGAAGAGACCACATTCGCAGGCTTGCTCCTATTATAAATAGTTTCTAAATGGTTTATTTTTAGTTGCCTAAAGGTACAGCAGTGGAGTGATCTGCTGTGTGCAGTTGATTATGTGAGCAGGCCATTAATCTTACATACATGGGTGTTTGCTTAAGGTGTCCTGTGCCCGAGGTGCTTTGAAATATGAAATCAAAATCAATAAATCTTAATGAACACATCAAGCCAGACTCGTGGGGAACATACAAAATGGTCCTGATCCTTCTCATTTCTGATTTGCGGCGAGTTCACAATGCTTACGATAGATTCAGACGTCCATTTTCAATCGTTACTTCTTTATCTTTACTTTAGACCCAGTGGAATACAGAGCTCAGGCATGGGAGTTACTATACGAGGTTATAGAGCTCAGACGGCTGGTGAGGTGCTGTAACGTTTAGTGTTCAGTAGATTCATTCAAACTAAATAAATCAGCCACCTAACACTTATACTGAGAATAATATTGCTCAAAAATGACCTTGAGGAGAATTTAATGTAAAGAGATTTAATGCAAAGTCAATTTAAACCAGTTTGACAACAACTGTAAAGATTTACATAACATTAGAAATTTACATTAGATTTACATAAATTAAAAAAAAAAACAGTCAAAAACAGCAGTTAGGATTGATGTAGGGGCAAGGACAGGACGTGGAGGTGGACGAAAATGCGAAATAATTTAATGAAAATAATACAGAAAAACAAACTTAAATAAACAAAGAAACATAAATTGAACCTAAAACAAATCACAGAGAAAACACAGAGAACATACAAGTATCATGAACAAACGTAACACGAAACTTAGACACTGGGGAACAGGTAACGAGGGGGCGGAGCTACAGATTACAATCAAAAAACATGGAGACTGTCAGGAGACAACAGGGGACAGGACAAGGACGTGACAACAGCCCAAAAACTCATTTTGATTTTGTGAAAGCTAAATGTCTCTACATTTTTTTTTGTATTAGGTATATAAATTTATCTAAAAATGGAAATTGAACCATATTAATGGTATGCATTTATTTCAACAGTCTAAAAGTCTCTGGATATTAAAAAAAATAAATAAATATGCATTAAAAGCTTGATTTATTGATTTGTTATTAGTCTACTGATATCTGCTTATAATTTTATGTCCCCCACCTCTCCTAGTTTCTTCAATTTATTTTTGCCATCAGCTCTTTTAGTAGATTGTACAATTTGGTAACAATACAAACTGAACTGAAGATGCTTGCAGTAAAAAAACGCACAATTTTTGTGATCATTTAATTATTTTGTAAGTTTTCCTTTAATTAGTCATGTTTTCAATGATAATAAAACACAGGACAAAGCTTTCAGGCGAATAAATATACTTTTATAAGGTAACTCTCTGAGAGGTCCAGCGGTCTAAAGCGCTGCCACTATGAGCAGGAGGTCGCAGGTTCAAACCCCCGCTCATGCAGCATTGCCATCAAGCTGCCGGCGCTCAGAGGGAGCAAAATTGGCCCAGCTCCCTCCGTGTGGGTAGATGGCGCTCTCTCCCCACATCACTACTATGGTGATGTACACAGCACAGGGCGTCTGTGAGCTGATGTATCGGAACCAAGTCGCTGCGCTTTCCTCCGAGCGCATTGTGATGCTGCTCAGCAATGCTGCATCAGCAGCAGCTCGAAAAGAAGCGGTGGCTGACTTCACATGTATCAGAGGAAGCAGGAAGGGGAGGGGCTAATTGAGCGAGTGAGTGAAGTGAGAGAAGAGCGATGTTGTAAAGGTGTTGTCACTCTGTAAATGCCTGGAGTTGAAGCGAAGAGAATCTGAAACAAGAATCAATCTCATCACACATTGGGTATCGATCAATACTTAGTACCAATATATTTTAAATCGATCCGCACACCCCTACAAATCAGAGTAAAATTTAATAAAAGAAAAATTATTTTTCACTGAATTATTTCACAAATAGTCATAATGGAATTGAATCATGAGGTCAGAGAGTTCCACCCCAAATGTCTATGGGTGTTTTCAGACCTAAAGACAGTGTGTGTGTGTGTGTGTCCGTATGTGTGTGCATTTGCGTGTGTGTGTTGACCACAGGAGAAAAGACAGCAGGCAGCAGGGACTGACCTGTGAGCCAGCGCCATCACATCAGTTCTGTCAGGACACATTGTGCCTCAGTGCCCTGATGGAATAAGCCTGCGAGGGGTGTAAGACAGCCTAGCGACAGCACTCCACGCACACACACACACACACACACACACACATGCACACACACGCTTACATGCATGCACGCACAAGAGCATAAACACACAGGCTGATTATTAACTCCAACAGAAACACAATGAGACACAATCCCACACACACACGGCATGAACATAAACATCTCAGGTCAGTAAGTTCACCCATAGACATACATTTAAATCTGGATCCCATCAGCCTGTAGCCCCCAGTGCTTACGTTCTGGACCTCCTAATGCTCAGCAAGGTCCCACATGCACTCCAACCACCATTAAGGCGTAATGTTCATAAAGTTCAAACTCAATTTTGTGGCTTATACGAAATTGAGTAGTCTGAAAAACAAAAAGCCACATAAAATCCATGGGTTTTTCCAAATGGACTGAAGCCTCATTTGCATGTGGCTTGAAATCTAATTGGATTTCAGGACATGCTCTGTCAGAATTGAGGACATTTTAGAAACGTAAGTATTTGAGGGAACCTGATTGAATTAAATTCATAAACAAATAGCTCAACATTTTGTGATTTCAACAGTTGTTGGTTTCTAAAAGTCAGATTTCATGTGGAAGTTAAGTTCTTAGGGGTGTTAAGGCCAAACTAAAGGCTAAACCAAGGTTCACGTGTTTGTTACATTGTACTAGTGCATCTCAAAAAAATGTAATACCGTTGAAAAAAAGTTACTTTATTTTAGTAATTTAGTTAAAAATGTCAAAATTATATATTATATAGATGTATTACACACAGAGTGATCTATAAATGTAATCTTTAAACATTATATAATACCAATATGTACTTTTGGCAGTGTGGGCAGTGTGCCAAGTCCTGCTGGAAAATGAAATCCGCGTCTGCATAAAAGTTGTCAGTAGAGGGAAGCATGAAGTGCTGTAAGAGTTTGAGGGAAAACAAAACTGCACTGACTTTAGACTTGATAATAAAACACAGTGGATCAACACCAGCAGATGACATGTCTCTCAAACCATCACTGATCATCAGTAAATTTTACATTTCACTTGGAAATCAAGGGAGCAGAGTCTGGAGGAAGAGTGGAGAGACACACAGTCCAAACTGCTCGAGGTCTGGTGTGAAGTTTCCACCAATCAGTGATGGTTTCTAAAGTCAGTGCAGTTTTGTTTTCCCACAAAATCTTACAGCACTTCATGCTTCCCTCTGCTGAGAACTTTTACACTGCAAAAAACTAAATTTAAGGCAATAAATCGTATTTTCTTCTCTGATAAGACTTTTTGTCTTACTAAGCATGGTGTAAGTGTTAGATTATTTTGCTTATTTTCGGGATAATTATCTTAATTATTCTTACTTAGAATTTGTACCTTATTTTAAGTCATTTGAACTCAAAATAAGCACAATCAAGCAGCAATCAAGTTATTCTAATTCTTGTGTCCAAAAACAGTGACTTTTTTGCTTGATTTAGGTGCTACTTCACTTATTTTGAGACTTTGCCACTGCTTTTTGTAAGAAATCTTACTAAGAAATGTTTGCTTACCCCATTGGCAGATTTTTTTGCTTAATATACATATATTTGTGTGATTTGCATATATTTTGTCTAGTTTTTGCCAAAGGATTTTTTGCAGTGTATGGAGATGTGGATTTCCTTTTCCAGCAGCACACTGCCAAAAGTACCAATTGGTCTTGATATAATATTCTAATTTTCTAAGAAATTTACTTTTGGGTTTTTTATTGGCTGTAAGCCATAATCATCAACAATAAAATAAATGAACGCTTAAAATAAATCACTCTGTGTGTAATATATCTATATAATATATGAGTTCAACTCAATTACTGATTTATTTCTGTGTTTTGAATGGGATTTTACACAAAAACAGCATTTAGATTAGATTATGGCAGGGAGGCAGAATTTAGTACAATACCTGGAAAGTCAATTTACCAAATTAGCAACATGTGGACATCAAAAACAGGACATTCTACAAACCAATCAGTAGAAAAGATAGGGAGACACACCCCTTATAGATGAAAACGACAGGAGACAGGAGTTACGTATTTAGTCCCCCTTAATTAACCACAGTAAAAAAGAAACTAACAGGACTAAATGTATCCAATGTAAAACTAAAACATATTAGAGGAGCATAGTTATTTCTCTCTATAAAAATCAAGGGACTCCTAAGATATAAAACAGTAAATACTTTATATTGACCCCCACCCATCTTCTCTTCTGATTAAATGATGAGTCCAGAATCAGATCTTGACACATTTGCTGAATGACTTTACTCTAATTAACTCTGATTAATTTCATTTAGATCACTGCATTCTTGGGAATTATTCCCCCAGATGTCTTTTGGGGTCATCTCTTGGGGTTGATCTAATTTTTGACATTGGATAAAAGTGAACAGTGAATTCATATGAACTATATAAATTAGATAAAAAAGTAGACACATGTAAAAATAAAGGGATTTAGAAAGAGTCGCACAAGAGATATGAATTATTATTACTGAGAGTAATGCACACCTGCATTCCTCTTAGAGGAAATTACAACTGCCACACTGATTGGTTTATTTTACATTACGCCCAAAACACACCCTTGATTAATTAAGAGAATTAGTGCACTTCGAGTCGCGCAAGACATATTTTCTCTCCTTCACACACCATGTGGCCTCAGTTGCTCGATCCTGCCGCATCGTGCTTTATAACATCAGAAAAATTAGATTTCTGACGCAACAGGCCACCCAACTCCTGGTACAAGCAGTCGTCATCTCACGCCTCGACTACTGCAATGCCCTGCTAACTGGCCTCCCGGCCTGTGTAGTAAAACCACTCCAAATGATCCAGAATGCAGCAGCACGTCTGGTCTTCAACCAGCCAAAACCAACGGGCACATGTCACCCCGCTGCTCATTGAGCTCCATTGGCTACCAGTTGATGCTCGCATCAAATTCAAAACTCTTACAATCGCCTACAAGGTGATGACAGAACAGCTCCTTCCTACCTGCACTCACTCCTGAAGGCTTACGCTACCTCCCGGCCGCTGCGCTCCTCCAATGAACATCGCCTCGCTTTACCAAACAAACATTCACACAAAGCAATCCAAACCGTTCTCATACAGAGTTCCCTAATGGTAGAACAAACTACCTTCCACTACCAGATCAGGAGAATCTCTCACTATCTTTAATAAACTCCTGAAGACAGAGCTCTTCAAAGAGCACTTACTCTCCTAACACCTCTAGCTAACTACCTTCCACTACCAGATCAGAGAATCTCTCACTATCTTTAATAAACTCCTGAAGACAGAGCTCTTCAAAGAGCACTTACTCTCCTAACACCTCTAGCTAACTACCTTCCACTACCAGATCAGAGAATCTCTCACTATCTTTAATAAACTCCTGAAGACAGAGCTCTTCAAAGAGCACTTACTCTCCTAACACCTCTAACTAACTAACTACTTCTAACTACATTTCCTTCTTCCCCTCCTTCACTCCTCTATCCCATTATTTCCCTTTGACCTCCTTTAGGCCCTATATAAAGATGTTTTTACCTTCTATTATTTTTGTACTTCACTATTGTAAGTTGCTTTGGACAAAGGCGTCTGCCAAATGTAATGTAATGTAATGTATTTTTTTTACCAAGATACACAAAAAAGGCCCTAAATCCAGCTGCACTATAAATCACAAAAATAGAGCTCTAAATAACCTGCTGCCCATATTTACACATTACTCATACACCAGACATTTCACCACATTTTCTCTATAATTTCCCAATAATATCTTGCAAAACATGAACGACCATTTAGTTTTAATAGACCTTAAAATAATCCAACAGTGAGTCTTATTAGCATCAAGCTGAATCCATAAATCATTAGGTTTCCTTTCATGCATGGATTTACTCACCCATAAAATCATGACCACAAGCTGTGACCTGTGATCATATGTACTGTACATTATAACTACTATATAGGTATTAGACGCCATATATGGGTTACAGCATATGGAACCAACATGAGATGTGTAAGTGTGTAGGTGTTCTTCTGTGCTCTTCTATGAAACTTACAAGAATAAGCACCCAAACAAGTTCATTAAATTTCACCCCCCCCCCCACACACACACACCCTTACACACACACACACACACACACACTCATGCTCCCATACAGTGATGGCATTATCACACTCTGATGGCCACAACTGTTCACATGACTGACTTTCAGTGTTTCTGAGTACGCAGCTCACCCACAACAAGCATGGCACATATGCTAATGTGCAAAATGTTTAGGCCTAATGTTTACCACACACGCACACACACACACGCACACACACGCACACACACACACAACCCTCCTTGACTAAATATGACCGCAGGGGCTTACCAGAAAAACACTGCCTTCTCCCCTTGGCTGCTGTATAATTGGAACATTAAGTGTTTATGTGTCCACGTTCGTTTTATGTCAGAAATGATCTTGCAGGGCATTTCCATTCGCTGCCTGGATCTTGATGCAAAACAGATGCTCCAGAGACCGAATGAATATTCAGCTTAAATTAACCAATTATACCTTTTTATTTTAGAAAATCACTATATAGGTTATGGTAAGATTTAGATTTTTTGTTATTTTTTTCCCAGAATTTGACTAAAAAAGACATTATCTTATTTTATTGCAAAATTTAGGGCACTAGATTTGGAGGTATAGTATATGCTGTATTGAAGATGATTTATATTGCAAAGGATGATTTAGTAATGCTTTAATCATTGGTTATATTGTATACTTAATATCTATCAAATATTGAGTAAGATGTTTTCATTTTTCATGTTAAAATGTATTGTAATCACATACAGAACCTTAAACATATGTATAACACAGCTATGAAGCATTATTCCCAATAAACATAACATATACAAATCATGAGATCTAGTTAAGAATGTTATTTCTTACTTATGTTTACTTCTTCCAATGGGTCCGTTTTGTTTGAAAAGCAGTGGTATTAAGCCAGTAGTGCGTAAACTTACACTGTTAGCTGAAGCCACAGAAATTGTAATTTTATTTTATTTGAAGTTTATATTCTATACATATACATAGCACAGCGTTACCTATCCTAAATCCTACACAAGGCACATCGCAATGCTCATTACTATCTTACACCCCATCAACAGTCTATTTTTCACACCTTGCGCCCACGCCTTTATAATAGTGTTGGAGTTCAGGAATAAATCTACACTGATGGGCGTGGTGGTCTGGAAGTGAGGTGTGTTTAAGTAAATTACTGGTGCATTTGTATCTTGAAGGCAGAAATTACAGGTGCGCCACTGACCGATTTAAACCCTGAGAACAGTCAGTAGTCACCTGTCCATACCTCTCTTGGCTACACAGGTACACCATCCACAAGGCATGCACTCAGCAAACAAATTCAGCTTTTACATCAACAATAAACAGATTACAAAATAAAATAAAATTGCTATTCCCATAAATTACCTTTTAGCGCACCTTCACAGCGTGAACATGCAGGTCAGTCTTGTCTGCTGAGACGCACTGAAACAGCACTGTGCTGTTAGATACGAACACCAAAGTCAGAGCTCACCTGCCTCTTAAAGGGAATGGCCATTGTTTTGTTTTTTTTCATTTTCACATTCCATTTAAAACACACCTATGATTAATTAAGAGAATTAGTACACGTCTTTTGCGCGTTTTGTGCTGCACAAGGCAAGCTTTTTGCGTCCTCACGATACCAAAGACACATCGACACGCCTTAAATCCAGCTCCACAGTGCTCAATTGATGTCTCGCTTATAGATCCCTAAAATCAGGTCCCTAATATCATCTGAAATCTTGTTTTTTCCTATTTTTCTCAATGCTTTCTCAATGAACATCTAATTTAGTCCTTCAAAGTCTGCCTTCAAACACTGTGAGTAAAGAGTAAAGCTCACGTCTAGCTGTTGACAGAAAGGATGTAGAGAAGGTTTCTTCATCTCTTCAGTAACTTCGCTACCAATTCCCCGTTCACCTTGTTGGTGTGAGCGATTAGGAGAGCAAACTGTGCTCATGTTAAATATTCTGTATTGGTTTAATGTAATTCTTTTCTAATTCTTGGTTTATTCAATTTCAGCTGCTCAAGGCTGCTGGATATGGTAATAAGGCCCTTTTCTTTTTTTTTCCTCCCTCCTCCCCTTCCTTGTGTAAATTGCAGCTATCACCTGGAGCATTTTGAACAAGATTACCCAGATGGCCTAGCGTTATGTGCCCCAAGTTTTATTTTTCCTCTCTTTCCCCTCCCTCCTCCCTCCTTCCCTTCTTTTCCTCCGTGGCTGGAGGGGAGAAAGCAGTGGCAGGGCCCGATGAAGGCCTGGGGGACGGCCTGCGAGGCGACAGCTGTGGTGGAGGGGAGAGAGAAAGTGAGAGAGAGAGAGAGAGAGAGAGAGAGACAGAGAGAGAGAGACGGAGGTGGTGGTTAAGTTCATACCTGAAGCTGTTCTAAGGCTGCCTCTTTAAGACACAAACACACACACACACACACACACAAACACACACACACACCCCTCCTCCCAGTGCCGAAGGGACTGGATTAATCATCCAAGTAGTGTCTACCATGTGTGGTGTGTTAGATAGAATTAAAACCCATTTACCAACAAACGGCTATACTGAGGTGAGATGGACCAATGGGTAACAATAACATCACCACAGAAATCACACCGAACATAATAAAGACCATTCTACAGTAGCGGTCAAAAGTTTGGACACACCTTCTCATTATTGTCTGCGGGGCGAGGACAAGGTGAGACAAGTGCTGATTAGAAAACACAGGTTTATTGTAAACACTGATCCCAAAGGGATTAGTGTACACAGTACCGCAAGTAAACTAAAGAGCAGCAATAAATAACAACATACCAGAAGGTAAAGCCAAAACCAGAGTCGGTACATGGTAAGGCAAGCAGGTTAAACGGGGATAAGCAAGAGAGAAGCCGAAGAATGAATTATTACTCGGCTGGGAACAAAGGGAACAGAGGACTATTTATAAGGGTACACACAGGTGAGAGCAATTAGCAATCAGTAGGTAGGTGAAGCTGAACTTTGCAGAGTCACATGATCAGCTGAGACACTGTAGTCCATAGACAGGGATTGCTGCTGAGAAATTACACCATTACAATCCATCATGACTACCCACCTATTCAGATTCCTAACTTCCTATTTGTTGATGATTAGTGTACCCCAGAAATCCAACCTGACCCGACCCTTTTTATCTGCAGTAAAATAACTTATTTGCATTCTGAAAACTTTTTTGAAATCTTTTACAGGACACTTGGAGAAGCTGCCTGTTCACTCCCTACTCCACTTAATAATTACAGATCAGTAACAGGAATCAAACCCAAATTCTGCAGGTTTAGAAATATATTGGACATAAAAACTAGACAAACATAAAGAAACGACAGGTTTAGAGGACACGAACTGTTTAATTTGTATTCAGGTAAATACTGATTTTAAAATAAAGTTTAGGAAAGTGACAATTTTATGACTGTTATTCATTATATCTTTAATGTTGCAGATTTACTTGTTTTACTATTGTTTTCAATCATTTCTATCCCAATTACAATTAGAATTTATTTGTAATGTTTTTTTATTAAACATGAAACCTTTTTATTTAACGCTTAAATAAAAGTCCTCAAGATTTAGATGTGTAATATCAGGCAGAAAATTTACAAAAATGCTGGCCTGTACAGGGGTAACATTGCAACACTGAAGAAGCATAGACCTATCATTTAGGAAAAATGTTAAGAATATTAAAATCCGATCTTCCCATCTACTTTAATACAATTAACAATGTCTAAGAATAAAATAACATTTTACAAACATTTTAAACATAAAGCCTTAGTGCTAAACACAAAAAACAACAATAAGGCTATGCACAGACAAGTGGAGGAGCTCATGTGTGCACAGTGCTCACTGCGCAGTTCCAGAGCTGTGTGATTATATCCTTCTAACTTGTGCAACTAAAACACAGTGTGATGTGTTACTTTACTATATTGTGATTATCATGCCATAGCCTTATATACAGTGCCCTCCATAATTATTGGCACCCCTGGTTAAGATGTGTTCTTTAGCTTCTCATAAATTGAGTTTTGTTCAAAATAATATAGGACCACGATGGAAAAAAAGAGTAAAATACAACCTTTAACTCAAGTGAATTTATTCAGTAGGAAAAAAATCCCACATTAAGAAATAATTATTTAACATCAAATCATGTGTGCCACAATTATTAGCACCCCTGATGTTAATACTTTGTACAACCCCCTTTTGCCAACAAAACAGCACCTAATCTTCTCCTGTAATGTTTCACAAGATGGGAGAATACAGAAAGAGGGATCTTTGACCATTCCTCTTTGCACATTCTCTCTAAATCATCCAACGACCTGGGTCCTCTCCTCTGCACTCTCCTCTTCAGCTCACCCCACAGGTTTTCAATGGGGTTGAGGTCTGGGGACTGAGATGGCCATGGGAGGAGCTTGATTCTGTGTGCGGTGAACCATTTCTGTGTAGATTTGGCCACATGTTTAGGGTCATTATCTTGCTGAAAGACCCAGTGACGACCCATCTTCAGCTTTCGGGCAGAAGCCACCAGATTTTGTTTTAAAATGTCCTGGTATTTTAGAGCATTCATGATGCCATGCACCCTAACAAGGTTCCCAGGGCCTTTAGAAGAGAAACAGGCCCACAGCATCACTGATCCCCCGCCGTATTTCACAGTGGGCATGAGGTGCTTTTCTGCATACTCAGCTCTTGTGTTACGCCAGACCCACTTAGAGCATTTGTTGCCAAAAAGCTCTATCTTTGTTTCATCTGACCAAAGCACACGGTCCCAGTTGAAGTCATAGTACCGCTTAGCAAACTCCAAACGTTTGCGTTTATGATTGTGAGTGAGAAATGGTTTCTTCCGTGCATGCCTCCCAAACAGCTTGTTGGCATGTAGATAGCGCCTGATGGTTGTTTTGGAGACTTTGTGACCCCAAGAAGCTACCATTTGTTGCAATTCTGTAACAGTGAGCTTTGGAGAACTTTTTATTTCTCTTATCATCCTCCTCACTGTGCATGGTGGCAAAATAAACTTGCGTCCTCGTCCAGGCTTGTTTACCACTGTTCCAGTTGTTTTAAACTTCTTAATAATTCCTCTGACAGTAGATATGGACAGGTGTAGGCGAGTAGCGATTTTCTTGTAGCCATTGCCTGACTTGTGAAGGTCAACACACATCTGCCTCACTTGAATGGTATGTTCCTTTGTCTTTCCCATGTTGAAGATAAATGGCCTCTGTGTCACGTCATATTTATACCCCAGGGAAACAGGAAGTTGTGAATTACTAATTAAATGTTCCTACATACTCTGATCAACTTCGTAAACTACTGTAGAAGTGACAGAAATACTTTTATTAAATTTATTTCCTAAGAATTGTTAGGGGTGCCAATAATTGTGGAACAGGTGATTTTATGAAGAATAATTGTTTCTTAGTCAGGGATTTTATTTCCCCCTTAAAATTTACTTGAGTTAAAGGTTGGACTTTACTTTTTTTCCCATCGTGGTCCTATATTATTTTGAACAAAACTCAATTTATGAGAAGCTAAAGAACACATCTTAACCAGGGGTGCCAATAATTATGGAGGGCACTGTAGAATAAAAATAGCCTTAAAGAAAACAGAGCCTGACCCAGCCCGAGGAAAGTGGTGGGAAATCTTGACCCGAGTTCGGGTCAGGCTTCGGGTCGTGTCAGGCACTGGCAGAGAATCTAAACTCTAGTACAATACAATGATACTAAGACCTTGTGGTATAAGCTGTAGCCAACTGTTACCAAGAACTGACAACATTAAGTTGAGAGACCATCGCTTTTTTACGGTTCTCAATATGTCCTAAACAATCAGCCATTTCACAGCATCATATTCCCTTCAGTCATGCGGTTTGTGTCCCCCTTATAGCTCTATATAAGACAGAATCATGGCAGGCGTCTTCAAAATGCACAGTAGCATCATGCCTGTCGTCTTATCTCAGCTATAATTCCTCTTTACCTCCCAGAACTCCACGGCCTGGAGTCAAATTACAAATACTGTATAAACATAAACACGCCCGAGTGTCTCGCAGTGCTGTTGTTGCCACATTATGCGAGACGGCAATGCTCACCTATTTAGCATTCCCCCGCTCCACAGCACGCAGCTAATCTGCCCGGCAACAGGCGCTGTGATTGGTGATCTTGGCCTGAGGGCCAGCGGTGGAGCAGATTCTCACCTGAGATAGGTGCTGCTGGAGGTGAGGAGAGCGGCGGCCGCCGCAGCAGACACGGAGAAGGCCAGACCCGTCAGTTTCCTCATTAAAGAGAAAGAAACGGGCAAGGCTGATTGCTAGCCTTAGTGTTTCTAGATGCTGAGAACGTACTAAAGCCTCAGGTCCGGTGACTCATCGAGTAAGATACTCTCACAGATACAGACTTAGGCCCAAGGTCCACTCTCGCTTTTATGCCAAAATAACATTGGTGTGAATATATATTAAAAACTTCAACAGCCTATTGCTAAACTAGCATAGAACAGGTTATCTGAAGAGTTCTATAGGAGATGCACTGATATGCTACATGCCTGTCATGTCCCATGACTTTTGTCCTGTCCCATGCAAGCTAAAGAGCACTGCCCTGACCTCTAGGATATGCATGTACACTGAAAAAAATGATGCACAAAATTTACTTTTCGCTACTTTCGCTACTAAAGTTTTGCTACTTTCTGCAGTTGCTTTTTTGTTAATTTAATTTTAGATAAATGTAAATAACTTCAACTCGGTTTCAAGACTTAAATGTTACATAGAGTAAATAAGTGAACCAAACTTCAGTCAATCCTTTCTTTTATTAAACTTTACTCTTAGCAACATTCAATTAATTGCTGCATACAATATTACCTAATTACAATTACTTAATTTATATTACTCAAATAATGTATGATACATAATACATATTACTTAAAACTAAAATATACATTAAAACTAATATATTTTTAGTTAAAACACACATATTACACTGTCTCGACACATCCCTATCCTAATTAATCATGGGTGTGGTTAATTCTGGGTGTAACGTGAAATAAACCAATTGGTGTGTCACTTGTTGTTCCCTTTAAGAGCCAGGTGAGTTCTGACTTTGGCACGCTCGTATCTAAACAGCGCTGAGCTTTGTATGTCTCAATAGAGGATACTGACTTGCGCTTTCACTCTGTGAAGATACACCAGCAGCTCATTTAAGGGAACATTAAAGTTATTTTATTCTTTATTCTGTTTATTTTTTAGTTAAAAGACAGGTTTAAAATGGACTCTAATGATTGACTGTAGGTTCATTTCAGTCAGTGGCACACCTGCGTTTTCTGCACCCAAAATAGCAACACACCAGAAATTTACCTGAAAACACCTCACTTCCAGACCACCACACCTATCAGTGTAGATTTATTTCTAAATTCTGGAGCAAGGCGTGAAAACAGACTGTTGACGGCATGTAAGATAGCAAAGAGCATTGCAATGCACTGTGCACAGGGTGTACAATATGGACATATGTGGAAAACTTCAATTCCTGGTTCATTTCCTTGTTTGGGTGACTATGCCGCGCTGCACCAATAAAAGTCCTTGGGCAAGACACTTAATACTGCATTGCCAGCTTTGCCATAAAATTAATTCAATCTGGTTAAGAGCCATAAATATAACAATCAGAAGAAGAGTGTAAGGAAAGTAAGAAAGTAAGAACATGATAATCCACCACATAATTCACCAATGGTTCTTAATAATGGAGCCAGTTGTCTGATTAAAAATCAGATGTGGAAATAACTGAAAGGTTATTGACATTTTACTGTGATTTAGACATTATTATAACACTGTAATTGTAGAATTGATTTTTATTGATTGTCTTCTGGCTGTCAGGCATATTTATGAAATTGTATACCTCATTATCCCCAGGCTGCTACATTCCCCAAGGCCTTAATCTTGGTCAACCGTGTTTTCGGCCTCTGTTCTAATTGGGTTTCTTGGTTATGGTTTTGCTTTCAATCATAATGAACAAACCGCCATCCCTCTTTCTCTCTCTCTCTCTCTCTGTTTCTCTCTCTCTGTCTGTCTCTTTCTCTCCCTCTGTGTGTTCCTTTCCCCCTCCACTCTCCTGATATTTAGTTATTCACATGACTGGAGGGGAGAAAAGGAGAGAGAGAGACAGAGAGAGAGACAGAGAGAAAGAGTGAGGGAGAGAGAGCCGTGGTTTGATGAGAGGTTGAAATGAACTGAGCCTCAGCCATGGCCCCGAGCGGCTGAATATCTTAACATAAGTGATGGGCCGCCCGGGGCCCGAGCGTTAGCCGCCAGCGCCCGTGGGCGCGCCGAGCTGACAGATCATGTATTTATAGGTCTGTTGAAAGAGCGCCATTGTGTCCCACATAGCCTGGGACCATGTCTGTCCTCTGTATTAGAGGAAAGCCTCGGGGCTGGTGCTGCACCGTGATGGATGGCTAGTCCCTCAGACGGCCAGCAACAGAATTATCCCAGCGCACACAAAAACATACCGGACGAGCAGGTTTGGGTGCGCCTGCCCACCCCGCTGCGGGGAGAGTTGCTGACCAGGTGATCCAGCCCACTTACCCTTTCAGGTGAAGGACAAACGAATAGGGAAGGTGTGTTCTCTGTACAGGATGTTATGAGTGTGTGTGTGTGTGTGTGTTTGTACAGCAACTGTCCGAAAGTTTTACTTGTGTCATAAACCTTTTTTTGGATGATTTGCACGCAGTAAGATAACAATTATATATAACATACAATATAAAGTGTTTTAATGTGTTTAAATGTAATGAACTAGATACTCAGAGGTAGTACAGTTTACAGGTGCATCTCAAAAAATGTTTTGAATATTGTTGAAAAGTTACTTTATTTCAGTAATTCAGTTTAAAACACCAATGAAAACCCAAAAATCAGTGTTTTAGAAAATGATAACATTCTATAAGACCAATTGGTACTTTTGGCAGTGTGGGCAGTGTGCCAAGTCCTGCATGAAGTGCTGTAAGATTTTGTGGGAAAACAAAACTGCACTGACTTTAGACTTGATAATAAAACACAGTGGATCAACACCAGCAGATGACATGTCGCTCCAAACCATCACTGATTGGTGGAAACTTCACACTAGACCTCAAGCAGTTTGGACTGTGTGTCTCTCCACTCTTCCTCCAGACTCTGCTCCCTTGATTTACAAATAAAATGTAAAATTTACTGATGATCAGTGATGGTTTGGAGAGACATGTCATCTGCTGGTGTTGATTTTAACACCTTAGTATCACTACTGGACTGAAATTAGACCACCAACAGCATCCTGTGGGCTGTGAATAGAGTGAAAGAGTGTAATAAAGTAAACAGAGAAACAGATACATGGCTACAGTCTTTAATTATAGAAATACAAATTGCTCCTGTGAAGCTATGATCAGGGAAGCTGATAAAATGGGCACTGAGTACAAAAACTAGTCAAAGTTCATAGAAGTATTTTATCTGTATATTTAAATTTAAATTAAATTTTATATAGTGGTTTTTACAAGATAAGTGTACCCTTTTTATTTTAAAGATGATGTCCGTAAGTTTTGGGATTTGGGGGATTGAGGGTCCTCTCTGTTGAGAATGGGTAATTGCACTGAGCATGCGGAAGAATAATTTTAAACTGGGTGGGTGTGATGCGGTCTCCTTTCTGAGTGGATAATTCTGATTCCAGGTTATGGTTAGTCAAAGAGAGAAATCATGGTCCCAACGCTCTCTCCACCATTTAAATGCCAATCCCATATTAATCCTGTTTTTATCATGGACTCTATTGTGTTCCTTTTTGGCTTCAGAGCTTGCTTTATTTCTTCATTTCTTTGTTTTTACTAAACAATGAATGAATGAGCCCTTCTGAAGTCTCCAATGCTCCACCAGCCACTTGCCTTGAGTAAAACTGAGCCAGATCCTCTTTTAGAAGCTGTACGTGTGATGAAGTACATAAAGACGAATGACGTGGCCAGAAGAACCCCTGCGAAAAATGAATCAACACCCCAGTTTTTAATAATAAATATATTAGGCTTAGCAGGGATGGTCGTTCCAGCACACTGGTACCATTAAACACAATATTTTGTTCCTTTTCCACTCGGAAATGCTTCTGCTTTCAGTTTAGAAACAAAATAATATGGACTGCCACTTTAAATCACAGTATTATTCGCCTTAAAATTTCATCACTACTTGAAGTGATGAAACATTCATAATTTGATCGTGACTTTACTCTTGCTGTTGTGGCGCTTTCGGAATCATTTTTAAATTAAATAATATGTACCTTTTTTACAAGGTCTAAAAATGAGATGTTTACAGATCAGTAACAAGATGAGCTTATTACAAACCATCTGTATAAGAAGTATGTACCTGCAAACCCTTTTTTTCATATAAAAATATTTTAAATTATAATAAAATCTATTTAAAGGCTGATTACCAACTTGATTATGGCCAGTATTGTGAGCATCTATATCTATATGTATACGTATGTGTGTGTGCTTGTCAGTTAGTGTATGGGTGTATGGGTGTGTTCTGATGTTCTTGTAAGACTTGGCTGCAGGGCGTGGCTCAGAAAAGGCAAAGCGCAGTGAGAAACACAGAGCCTGGGCCTGCGAGGCTTTTATCCCATAAACACACATCCAAGTGAATGAGTAACTCGGCTGGAGCGCTTGCATCAGTTAGCTTTCTCATTACTATGAGGGGGCACTGCGCCTGGTTTTGAGGAGCGGCCAGACTTTCGGAATCTGTAATAAATAACTATTTTAATATTCTCCATAACATACCAGCTCCGCGGCCCTCAAGCGCCCGGGGCCACTTCGGAGTGGAGTTTCGACTGTCTCCCCAATCTCATGTTCCTCTCTAACCTCAAGAGTGGAATATAAATGATTCTCGGGAAAAAAGCACATGCCAAGCAGCCCGCAGCCAATGTGCTCCAGCCCGAAAATGTCTCGGCGAGATGGCGGCGTGACCCAAGGCTACACTGATAAATAAACAATGCAAAACCCCTGCAAGTTGGCTATTAGTCCCTCCTCACATCCCCCCCCCCACGCTCCCCAGCCCCCGTCCTCCATCCTCTGCTTGGAACCCTGCCACGCATGTTGGAGCCATGGGTCACCTCGGGGATGGGCCTGGCCCCGGGGTGCTTTCACGCCACGACCAAACAGCGCAGGGGCAGGTCTGGGTTTCCGGGCCTGCTGATCTGATTGGCTCTCACCTGCGTGCATTGTTTGTGCTCCAGGCTAACTATTGGCTGCAGGACTGGAGAAAGATGCATGTGTGAAAGCTGTGCCGAGCCTTTGTGTGATCAAAGTGTCCCTTAAAGTCCTTCAGATGAGCAGCAGTCCTTTAAAGCTATGAAAGTTCAGGGATATCCCATAATATTTTGAAGAATTACAAATAATACATCTAATCAAAACTCAAAAACACACTTGAAGCTTATGCTTTAACAGAGTACTGCTATTACTTTTAATATATTCTAATATTTTGGACAAATCTTTTTTTATAATACTCGTGTTGGATGGTATACTGGGAAATTAAAACCACTAAAGGCGCTGCAGAGTGTTGTGTAGAACAGCACCGGCAAAGAAGCACACTGGTACAGCTCGCTAGCTAATGCTAATGACAGTAGCTCAGCTCTGTGAAGTCAAACGCAAGTAAAAGTCCTGTCTGGAGAAAAATAAGAAAAGCACTTTATCTGAGGAGCTCCTTCTGCTGTTCCTCACCATATGAATGTTTTTTTTTATTAGAGTAAAATAGAAAAACAACAGCAAACAGCAATCATACACTCAAAAAATGAGTGTAAAGGAGAGTCTGGAGGCACTAGAGTGGAGTGGAGAGGCACACAGACACACAGCTTGAGGTCTACTGAAAAGTTTCTACAATCAGTGATGGTTTGGAGAGACATGTCTCAACATCTGCTGGTGTTGGTTCACTGTGTTTTATCAAGTATAAAGTCAGTGCAGTTTTGTTTTCCCACAAAATCTTACAGCACTTCATGCTTTCCTCTGCTAACAACGTTTATGGAGATGAGGATTTCATTTTCCAGCAGGACTTGGCACACTGCCAAAAACACCAATTGGTCTTATATAATATTAAAATTTTCTGAGACACTGATTTTTGGGTGTTTATTAGCTGTAAGCCATAATCATAATCAACAATAAAATAAATAAATGACTGAAATAAAGTAACTTTTCAATAATATTTATTTTTTTTCAGATGCACCAGTATATACAGTTTTATCAGTCCATGGTAAAAAAAAAACAATGCATCCTCTTAGATTTCACAGCTGTATATCCATTTGTGTGTACTTTAAAAAGTGTTGAGTTGTATAAAAGTGCAGATATCTCTTATTATGCGTTGATCATACATTATTGTAACCTTCTAACACAAGAAGAATAACACAGGATGAGTCCAGAAAGATGTCTTGTCAGAAATAGACTCACAGCTGCTCCTCTAATAGGATTGATTTTGACTTTGCGCTAATCTAAAGGAAAAACAGCATGATCTTAATAAATCAGCAGGGATCGTCAACCCTGTTTAGCACTATATTAGTCATCAGGGCAATTAATGCCTGTGATGTGATCCCTTAATCTACTTTGCCGGGTTAAAAATGACTTATTGTCTCGATAAGGGCTGAATTTGGTTAAACAGTTCAACAAATCACCATCTGACTCTGAGTGCTAGAAGGCCTGAGATGATCTGCCAATGCATTCATCAAGAAAATGAACAGGACGCCCTTGCCCTGATCCGCAGGAATAATGAATGGATATGTGGGCATTACAATTTCATAAAGGTATTTATGAAACCTCAATTTCTCCTACTTCTCAGCATGGAGCCTTCTAAAACCAACTTCCGCAGGCACAAGCTTTGCATGTGTGTGGGTATGTGTGTTCAGGCGGATTACAAATCCAAGGCAAGTCAATGGGAGATTTTTCAGGCAATATGTACACTGCATCAACTCTACATGGGAAAATAATTCATAATGATGTGGCAAAACGGCATTTTAATAATAATATTATACAGCCATATATATATATATATATATATATATATATATATATATATATATATATATATGGCCATTCCACAGAATGGGTGCCATTTGCTTGTTGTAACTCTTCCTAATTGAAATTTTTTTTAAATCTTGTTTTAACTCTGAATCTAATGACATATATTTAACTATTCAAAACATGTCCTGATTAAACTCAGGCTGTTTTACTTATTTTTTTTTACAAGGTTTCTAAGCCAAATATGGTTACAAAATGCATGCGACATTTAAAAAAAAACATGTTTTAAAAAGCTAGTTCACTAATTCCTTTGATTTTATATCAAGAAAGTGTTTATTTTAAAGGAATAGTCAATAATTCTAAATAAAGTCAATAATAATGGCCTGAGTTAACTTCGCTGATCTTTGTGGTCCTCCGGTAATTTTAGTCCCGTCCAGATGGACACCTCTGAGTTTAATAAAATAGCTATTTGTCCACTGCCGCACACCATAATTACACTTTGGATGCGCGTTTCCACTGAGATTCACGTAAACACAACAGCGAGTGGAAATGGAGGAGCTACTGAACGTGATGTCATGTGACTGAAAAAAGCCAAAAAACTCACTGGTCCTACTGTTTTTTCAACTGCAGTCCAGATGTAAGAGTTTTTTCACTAAGTAGAAGTGTAAACAAATCCAGTACGGATAGGGCTTATGGCTATGCCATGTGTGAAAATTATGTGAAAGGGAGAACAAGAGATGAAAGTAAAACAACAAATAAGCGAGTGCAGGTCATAACTACAACCTTGAATTTGTAAATATGAAATGCTGCATATTGGTTTAGTTATGTAGTTTATGTAGTTTACGAAGTTTATGTGAAACTTATGCGTCTGATTAAAAAGCTTTTTACCAACATGCATCAC
This sequence comes from Astyanax mexicanus, assembly GCF_023375975.1. Taxonomy (NCBI): domain Eukaryota; kingdom Metazoa; phylum Chordata; class Actinopteri; order Characiformes; family Acestrorhamphidae; genus Astyanax; species Astyanax mexicanus. The sequence goes on along the minus strand of NC_064415.1, from coordinate 10,581,947 downwards.
ACCATGAGAACAAACAAGATGAAGCTTGAACGATATCAGTGTGTCTTTATAACCATAATAAGACTATAGACACAATACTGTGCAATCACAGTAATTAGCTTAGCTCTACCAAGTCCACATACACACACACACACATATATACACTCTCCTCTTAACACTCTACTCTACTCTATTTACTCTACTAGTAAATATGTTTACAGTCAGAGCAAAGGCTGTGCTTTAATATTCTGCAGTAGTGTTGCAGAGGGTTGTATAGAGTCTCAGGGTCTCTGCTCCATCCACAGCAGGTCAATAGCTAATTCTGTTTCAACTAAGCTGCGAATCCTGTACGTTCAGCCCAGCAGTGGACCTCCACTGATCCTTGTGGATGAGCAAAAAGCAAGTGAAAGCTAAGATCCAGGAAAAAGAGAGCTGGGAGAGCTACCTCTCATTTAAGAGCATGAAAAAGTTTCCCCAGCTAAATGTTTCATGGCCCCGAAAGCTAGCGGACTCGCTGCCAAAAGGCTTGTTTGTAGCTGAGCACACGTTCTTCTACGTTCTTCATCGAAAATAGCTCACCTGCACGGACTTTGCTTTTTTCCCCTGCCCATGTCAAGCTCTGAAAGTCAAATCGATGCTAGCGATGCTAAAGAAAACAAGCAACATCAAGGAGGAATCATCTGATGCAATGCCTGATGCTTCTTCGCTGAATGTGGTCCAAATCAGAAGTGAACAAGAAAATGATTCCTGATTCCTGCTTTTTTTTTTTTTTTTCTCTCTCTCTCTTCTGTTCGAGTGTCAAGAAAATGATCAGACGTTGCATGTATCAGCTCTGTGTGTACAGAAAAGAAAGCAGATTTGACTGCTTGTCTAACCGTAGCCCCGAGTGTCTCGCAGCTCCTGCTTGCTTAGCACTGCCGGCGGAGTCAGTGTCGAGCTGAAATGGAGACAAATAGGAACCAACGTGAAGGGAGTCTAAGAAAGAGGAGATTCTGCCAAAAGCAATTAAAGACAGACAACGGGCCCCCGGGTGGGGTTTCACTTTAGATCGCCACACTGGAGGGAGACGGCCCAAGCCATGTGACAGGGCTTGCGTGTAGCAGTCCTCCTCGTTCATCAGGGCCACACAGGGGCACGGCATGTTCGCTGATCAATCTGGCATCAAAGACAAGCGGCGCTGAGCTGAAGATTTCACCGCAGACATCGTCAAACGTCAGCTGACGCAAGGGAGGGTTAGAATAGGCTAGCGCAGTGAAACCGAACCTGTGGCGTACTCTTGAGCGTTTTTACACCAGCACTATTTGGTCCGATTAAAACAAACTCTGCTCCAGTTGTAACTTAGCAGATGTGAAAACAGTAATCGCACTCAGGTGCGGATCAAAAGAACCTAGAAAAAACACCTATGAACTCTGGCGCAGTACACTTGTGGTGAGAAAGTGATCCAGTCTCGATTTGACACATCTATTAAACAAATTCAATTTATTTAAGCTAAACTGCTGATAATGCATAGTTTAAACTGATATATTAGCCAGATAACGCAAATTACCACAGGTATGAATAAACGCTGTGTCCATGCACATGCGGTCTGTGCTGCGTTCACTGCTCACAGCCGCGTGACATAGTTTACTATGTGTACATCTGCGCTGCACGTCCAAACACTGTGTTTGAAAGCGCAGCGTTCCAGTGTTCAATGTTAAAGAACACTGGAACACAGTATCTTTTCGTTTTATTTACTCCCATGCCAGACAGCTCTGACCAATCAAAGGACACAGCCTGCTTGCGTGGTTTATTGGTGCGTTTGGTTTATGCCTTTGTGCCTTAGTCCGCTGGACCACCAGTAGCCCAACAAGTCACAAAAATACAGATACCTGTGCTTCACTAGCTACATGTAGATGTTGTAGTTTTACGACTTAAGTAGTTTACTATACAGGGAGTAAATAGGTACAATTGAATTCAGTTTGGTGATTGACTGGTGACTACGGTTGGTTTGTACCCTTGGTAAGTTTAATTTGGGCAGTTGTGAAACAGGTAATCGCACTCAGATGTGGACTAAAACTCCAGATCAGTAAATTTGTGGTGAGAATGTGATCCGACTTTGGTCTGACCCAACCATCAAATGTACTCCTCATATTTAAGCTAAACAGCTGTTCAGGTGCAGTTTAACTTGATTTATTAGCCAGATGCAACTCTGTTTACAGCGTGAACATCTGCACCACGTATCCCATTAAAAACAATGTGTTTGAAAGTGCAGCAGCGAATTTTGTCCCCTCCTGTTTATTGGGAATTTCATGTGTTTCATGTATGAAAGCATCCTGCATCCTACAAATTGCATCCTACAATACTGTTTAAGGCTACACACAGTATTGTCCCGGGTCTCCAGTCTGAAACATGCTCACAGGTTTTGTGTCCACTGTGGGCTGAGCACCTCACCAATGGATCTGTGGCTGACACAAATACCATGGTTATGCTAGTAGCAAGTTCTGAGAAGATTCACACCATTAACTCCCTACTTCTGAAACCAGAATTGTGCCCATGGCTCAAACACACCTGGTCCAACTAATTAGCTAATTAACAAGCCCTTTCTGAGACTATGTCAGTGTAGTAGAGCAGGAAAACTCCAGAATATACAGGACAAGAGCTGGGAACCACTGAGCTCATTTTGATTCAACTTCTCTCAGACACAAGATATCCTTTAGAAAGTAAAAAAAAAACACTTCTTAAGCATTGTGAGGATGGGGCAGGGCATCTCACGATCCTGATATTGTGATACATTGATTGTGTGATAATCTATATATCTTAAGAAAATTCTCTCTGATATTTCACTGCATCAGTGTTACTGAGGATACTATATGGGTTTAAATTCTTGCTACTAAGCAGCACACAGTGGAACAAACTGGAGCCAATGGTGAGCCAGCAGGGTTGCCAGATTGTTACACAGGCGTCCAGGTAAAAAATATTTAAAATCTGCCAAAAAGTATAGAAAACCTCCCAATACACACATTATTTCAGGATGTATTCCAACATCTGCCTCTACAGTGGCCTTTGTTAATGTGTGGGATATATTGGCAGCAAGTGGACAGTACTGAAGTTGATGTGTTGGAATCACAAAAAAATGTTTGGTGTGGTGTTAATGTTATGGCGGATCGGTGTATATTGGCCAATACTGATACTCATTTGGCATTTACTGGCCTGTAAAATTACCACTTTTTCCATAAAGGGAAGGTAATATTATTATTAGAATTATTTATTTATCATTTATTTATATTTTCTCACTGGCTGTTTAGACAAAGTGATATTGGATCATACTGGATATGTCTTGTTTTTCAATACCAGATATAAATCTGTCTCAATACGGAATCGAAAATGTCGGATTCTGTGTGTTTTTGTCATTCACATATGACACGTTATATAACATCAAGGTCTGTCTTGCCTGGTGCTGAAATCAACTCTGCCTGCAATCTCCAGTCTTCGGACTATGCTACCCAGAATGCACTTTACATTGTCATCACTCCCCCACACGATCACATAACTCTGCACACGGCACTAACAGGAAGTCATTCACCAGAGTATTGATTTCACCTGTTCCCCTCAGTATAAAGACACCTTCACTCCACACACACCTTGCTTAGTATTGTTTGGTTCATCCACTTCACAGAGCGGTTCTCTTTGCCTGTGTTTACGTACATGGTATGGTTATCGTGTGGCTGCTGTTTACCGTTATTGACTTTGCTTATTCAGACTACCCTCCGTCTTAACTCTTTATTTAATAAAACTGTCTATTTTCAGTCTGTGCTGTCTGTGCAGCCATGAAAATGTCAATGTCCATCATTATTTATACAATGAGTCGTCAGGTCTTACCCACCTGTCCTTCGTGCTGCTGGAGTTTGGTCAAGCTGACGAAAACAACATGGTGACCTCTCCACACACCAGCTCCAGAAATAAAAGTTCTGCTAATGGACAGGAAATTTAGCATTGGGGTGAAACTCCGCAGCCGGAGCCCTGAAGCCCCTCCCAGCAGTGCCGGGCTGCTCTGAGGTACCGGTGCCGGGGGCAAGGGCATCTAAAATAGAGCTCGTCACCCAGTCTGCACACCAGGAGGGGCTATGAGAGAGGGACACAGAGAGGGACAGAAAAACAGAGAATAGGAGACATTCAGAATCATTCAGAATAGTTCTGATTTAGGAGTTTAGGAGTCTGTATTCTTTAGTCTTTTGTGAAACTAAAGGTCAAACCTAGTGGTTACCTCACTATGCTTTTAAGAACATTTGAGAATAAGGATTTTATATTTAATGTACCCTTTTTAAAATAACATTCTGTCCAAAATATAATGATGAGAACATCAGTTGTAAGCATTGCTTTGAAACATGTCTTACAGCAGTGGGCATTCAATATTTAAACTGGAATACCCACACAAGTCAGATTTCCCACTCAGAAGGTCAGGAGAGCCACCAACTCCGGGGTTCAGAATCCAAGATGGCTGCACTGCGCATTAACAGTAGTAAATAAAAAAATAATAATAAAATAGAATTATTAGCACTTCTCTCATTAAATCATTATGTATGTGCAAAATGTCGTATAATAAGTTATCAGGTAAATTATGCTAACCTAGGACAATGCTAATGATGATAACCTGGGACAGGGCTAATGATGCTAACCTAGGACAATGCTAATGATGATAACCTGGGACAGGGCTAATGATGCTAACCTAGGACAATGCTAATGATGCTAACCTGGGACAATGCAACTTGTTGACAGTCACGTATATTTACTATACGTAACATCACCAAAGTGGCATGTTTAAGGCAGTGTTACTATGAGCAATACAGTAAAAGTAGTAGAAACTAACTAACTTACTTTTATGACTTACTCTCATACTACACTCACTAAATAGTGTCGTTATCATTGTTATTATTACTATTAGTATTTATTAACTCTGTAAATAACTCTTGCACACAGATTTATATACACACATATATATATATATATATACGTTGCCATGTACATGTACTGAGTGATGACAATCAAGTTGAATCTATCTATCTATCTGAATATTAGAAAACCCCTTTTGTTTTTTGTTTTTTATATTGCACACAGCTCCACAGTTAAACTGATTTAATCAGATTCTCAGTGGAAGTTGAACTGAATTCTGAGTTGGTGGCTTTTTGAGAAGGAAATCTGAATTTGTGGGACGTTCCAGCTAAAATAACCTACATGGAACCTGGAAATTCTGGAGTGCAGCATTAGTTACTACTGCTAGGAAATATGATTTTTGCTAGTATTGTCCCACGCCCTTGACTGGACAGAAAAGAAGAGAGGGGGGGGCGAACTCAGAGTATTTGGGCTGGAGTTCAGGGCAGCTTCGCTGGAAAAGCGTGAAGCTGAAGCCCCTCCACGCAAAGAGAAACATACGGAGAAAGGAGAAATTAAAGAAGCAGGAGGATGGGGAGGAGGTGGGTGCGAGGTTGTTCAACAAGCTGGTAGAGAGAAAGTGACAGTTTATATAGGGAAGAGAGTGTGAGAAATGAGGGCGTGGATCAATCTCCCAAAACTAAGTTATATACATAACTCCACTTAATTATGAACCTGCTAAAAAACACCTCAAGACCAGCTGATCAGCAAAAAAAACAAAACAAAAAAAAAAACATACCCTATGCTGTAGTTTTTTTCTGTATAACCAGCTGGTTTTGAGTTATTTTTTATAGCAGGGTCATATATTGCAATAATATATCTTAGCCAACTGTATTATAATCATTTTAAAGGAAAAAAATCTAAATACCTTACCTCAGTTCTTCCTCTGGATACAAGGGCACTAAACTTCACGTCTCCAGTGTCCATTTTTTATGTGTTCATACCTCTCCTACTGTCTGTGCTCTTTAAATACACACAGTACATGCTAGTCAGTGCAGCTTAGATGCTAGTCAGCATTAGCATTTTGTTGTTTACCTTAGCTTAGCTCACACTCACAATTATAATTAAAGCAAGCTGTATAATACATGTGGATTTAGCTGGGGAACCACAGGTGTGAACAGAAATTTTAAAAGGTTTTATATTTTTAAAAATATATTTTTGCTGTGTTTATTTTTTTTGTAGCTTGTTCTGCTGCTTGATGTTAATAAATTAAGGAGGGATATTTATCAATTTGAAGTGCTTTTAATTATTGCCAGATTAAAATTACTAATAATATTAATTATTCATTTAAGTGTTATAAAAATAAAATAATAATAATAAAAATAATAAATATATTTATTATTATTATTATTATTAGTATTTTATTTTATTTATTTATGTATTATTTTTATTATTATTATTATTAGTAGTAGTAGTAGTAGTAGTTGTAGTATTAATATACAAGGAAATTAGTAATAAAAAATGAAATGTCTGGCAATACCAGAGGGGAAATTAAAACCGGTAGGCTTTTTTGACACACAGCCATACCGTTAGAGGCGCTGTGTGGAACAGCACCACCAAAGAAGTAGATACAGCTTGCTAACTTATGCTAGCCAGTAACCAGCAAGCTAACACACTGGAGTAACTGTAGCTTAGAGCTCTGTGGAGTCAAACGCTCGTCTTGCTCCATCCTGCCTGGAGAGAAATGAGAACAGTACTTTGTCTGAGGAGCTCCTGCTGCTGTTCCTCACTGTATGAGTGTTTTTTTTGTAATAAAAATACAATGATATACCATGAAACCATCAGAATCTTGAAGAATACCATGATATACATTTTTGGTCATACCGCTCAGCTCTACTGGCAAAGCAGAGGTAAAGAGTATTGTCACTGCCATGCAAAAACTCCAGTCATAGCCAAATAATATACCTTTACACTTTACAAGAAAGAGAAAAACCTTATAAACATTCAATGGAAGTCAATGTAAAATACGTTTGAAGGATTTCTATTGGTCTATTGGTTTGTCTGTTTCAATTATTTAGTAAAGAAAAAATCACCAAAAATGGAGATACTTGTTTTCCATTGGACAGCGATGATATATTACTAATACCAAGTACTTTTGGAGCATTTCTTTCAGTCCATTCACACTGACACAATATAAAGAACAACCAAATTTACATTATGTCAAAAAGGGAAAAATATCCAAAATAAATACACAAAATAAATATGCTGTGCAAATAATATCTTTATAACTGAATTCTTCTATAATAAAAAAGGATTACTGAACTCATGTATGAAACAATATTTAATTGCCTTTAGTTTAACTACCTTTCCCCCCGCCATTAGAAAAAAACACAAGAACTCTAGGACAACTTCCTGAATATAACTTGGACCGATTTATTTCACATTTTCTTGCTACATTCTTCATTAGTTCGGGCAGTTGGGCTTGCTGTGAGACACCAACCAACATGGCTTTCTCAGGTTAAGAGAAAGAGAAGAACCTGCATTTAATGTGGAGCGTCACAAATTCAGTCAAAAAGAGGATCAAGGCCAAAAGAAAAACATGTGCATGTACATGGACAATAAAAAGATATAGCAGTCTGTGAATAAACATCATATCAAATTATAAATTAAGAAGAAATGTGTATTTCTCTGTTTCGGCCTTCTGTGTGTGTGTTGACTGGGATTCAGGATACTGTACTGAACTGAGGACACACAGTAAAGGTCTTCTTTTCTTTACATAATGAGAAAATGTAAAATCTTACATCACAATCTGTAATCTGACAGATATAAAAAAAAAGATTAGAACTTAAGTACACAATCTTTGCTCGCACCTTTTTATATGGAACAAAAAAAAAACTTGAGTGAGACAAAACCGGTGCGGTGAAGGCGTGCGTCAGCTTATTGAGCGTTTTTTTGGACAGTCAGCCTACACAGGAAATTTGGCAGTGTTAAATCAACACTATCAGTGTTAAATTAACACTGATAGTGTAAAGTTTAACACTAATAAGTGTTGATTTAACACTAACAGTGTTGATTTAACACTGCCAAATTTCCTGTGTATCGGTACCAGATTAGGAAATACCACAAATGATACTGGCACCTTCTTTTTGAGGAGTTAGGAATATCCATGAGTCAATTTTATATGAAATAGCAAAATATATACATATTTATATATATATATATATATACTGTATATAGCACTGCAAACAGAACACACTTTAAGGTTGTCGTAACGTTTGTCGTAATTCACCTGCTGAAATTTCAAAGTTTTAAAACAAACTCAATGCGGGTAAAGGGACAATGTTTCTAACAAAGTCCTCAAGTGGACAGTCACAATCGTCCCAGACGTCTTCAGGGGTCATGAATATGCAGAATCGTCTTACTGGATTTACACACCCCACAAAAAAAAAGTTGCTTCATTTAAAAACAAAAAAACAAAATTGAGACAACTGTCCGACCTTTTTGTGGAGAAGTTGGCAACTGCTGAAATGTCTGGTGCCTTCCAGGGCCCTCTGAGGCCATTTTTTGTTTTGAAAGCCTGCGGGGCAGTTTTTGGCCCTTTGGGGCAGTTCTGGGCCCTGTATAGTCTCTAGTCCAGCTGCTCCTGTTTTATCCTGTTACTCTGGAGTCCGCGCTGGACCCGCCGGAGCTCGCGCCGCAGGACGTACTCGCTGAACTGAGACGAGTCCACGCCTCCTCCACACGAGCCCACGATCTCAAAGCCGCGCTGCTGCAGCCGCTCTAGAACCTGCAAACACACCAACAGACAGCGAGGGGTTACAGATCTGTTATAACTAAAGTGGATGATGGGTATAAATAACGGTAGTCTTAGCATTCAAAATGTACCTGAAACATAGCCCTTGCTTTACTTTACTAGGACTTTCATAGGTTGAATTTTATGATTTTATCTCCATCTACATAAATGAAGGTGCTTTAAGGCCCAATCCCATTTTACCTCGTCACTACCACTTACCTCTAACCCTTCTTTTCGAGTGTGAATCTTCCACTACGATCAGCGTTAGAAGGGAAAGGGGTGAAATTGTCCCCTAAGAATTAGGACAACCCTTCAAGCACTGTTTTAATGCACTAGATCAGATAACCCAAAGTGCTAAACAAATACATTTGATTTAAATTTGATACTGTTGCAGGTATGCAGCAAACATTTTGTATTGCATTTTGTTGGTTTACACTTTTTAACATTTTTTCATAATTTAATCATAAATATATTGCTATAATCCAAAACTAAATGAAATATTCTCCTTTAAAAGACAAGTGTATTAAGTTATTTTTTTTAAAATATTTTAAAAGTGCATACTTTTTTTAATTAAAATATGTACTTAAATATATACTAAATGTACTATTCTGAAACAACTTCTGGCAACTTAGGTATATTTCAGTTGTAATTAAGCTATATTTAGTTGTGTTTTGAGTTCTTTTTTCATATATCTTCTTCAAACTTTAGAAAAAAAAAGATTTAAGTCTGTGCTTTTTAAGCACCTTTTTAATACAATTAAAGTATATTTTAAATGTACTAATTTGTGCATTGATGCACATATTGTGTACACCTTAATGCTACTGAAACAAAATACACTAAAGTGCACTTTAAGCAGCATTTAATGCCACTGTGTATATTTTATATCAACACAACATTAATTTTGAAGCATATTGCATAAAATACATTTTATGGAAATACAGAAAAAGTATATTTAATGTGTATTTTCATAAAGTATATTAAATTGAAAATGTTATTCTAAAGATAAATATACTGTTAATGCTCTTAAATATACTTCCTTTTTTAACAAGGGTTTTACACTCTAAAAAACAGAGGTACGATATAAGAACTTTTTTAATAAGGTACACTTTTAATAATTGTACCCTCAAAGTTTAGATGTGTTCCCTCTAAAGTACAACGTAATTTCTAACAGCAATAAGTACAGATTTGTACCATTTAACCAGCAGCCAAAAGGTACATCCAGTATTCTGTAACACTGTACTAACAAACAATATATATATATATATTAAATACACTTTTTTTATTTGAAAGCACAACAATTTTGAATCATTAAGTTTTTGAACCATATTCAGTTGATGATAATGTTTATAATCTTTATAATCTTTACTGCAAAAAAAAAAAATGGGTACAAAAAAGGATTTTCACTAAAAGGGACTTTTTTGTACCTCAATTTAAGGTACAAATCTGTACTTATTTTTCTTAGTGTGCACTTTAAAGATTTCCCTCTCCAGCACTGTTATATAGTTTCTGATACTGCGTTAAAAACTGTTATCTTAAACCATGCATACTGTACATTAGCATGATGCTATGCTAAACTAACAGATATTGACTTCTACTACTCATTAGCCGCTGTAGCCTCGTAGCGCCACTGCAAAACTAAAGCAGATATTAGCCCTCCAACTGAGGAATCAGCCAACGGAGAAAGGAGCATATTACAGTAGTGTGCAACTACATGTTTCACACACATTAATGCGTGTCCATAGGGGGGTCCAGAATCATCACATTCCATCAAAGGCCCCCGGGGAGCAGAGTGTGTGCCACTTGGAAGCACAAAATCTCAGAGCCTGAACTCCCCCGCCACCCCCAACCTCCATACGCTTGAGGCTTCAACCCCCCACCAAAACTACAAAGGTCTCGCTCTGCTGACAGCCCCTCCCCTAATCTGCCTCCAGACAGGCACACACACACACACACACACACACACACACACACACACACACATCCTGACACCATTAGGCGCAGATACAGCATCCACTGCGGGCTCACTTTAATAACCAAACAGGATTACGGGCCGTGCCTCAGGACTACCTGCCAGCATCTGTGCGTATGTGTGTGTGTGTGTGCTGCTGCTAATGTGAAATCTCCATCCCTTGGATACAGATGAAGGCAACCTTTTCTAAAATGGCATAAAGATTCATACTGGTACGTGCAGTGTGAGGGGGAAAATTTATATAATATAATTTTAGTTTTCTGACTAGTTAAACTGATAGTTTGGCAATATATACAATTAACAGAAGTACATAGTAACAGTTAATTGCCTATTATTTACCAGAAGCCTGAATTTGATAGATACAGCTGTCTATTTAAATAAATGTTAGTGTCAGGGTTGACCCAGGCAGAGAGACGAGGAGGCGGACGTATACACAGGTAGGGCGAAATTTATTAAATAAATATAAAAAAACAAGTAAACAAGAAACAAAGAAAAACAAGAAACAGAGGCGAGCTAAAACTAACTAACAAACAAGAGGTACTAAAGATAAACAAACGGGGAGACTATAAAACTAGGCAAGATAAACTAAAACAGGGCAAGGGAATAAACAAGGGAAAACACAGGGAACTAGAAAATAACAGAATAAACAGGAAGATAAATATATACTACAAACAAATAGGGAGGCTGACAAAAACAAACGAGGAGAACAATAAGGAACTAAACTAAACTAATAACTAAAGCTAGACAGGGCAAGGATAATTACAAGGATTAAACTAAGATAGACACGGAGAGAAACACTGAGAGAAACACTGAGAGAAACACTGAGAGAAACACTGAGAGAAACACTGAGAGAAACACTGAGAGAAACACTGAGAGAAACACTGAGAGAAAATCTGGGAACACGGGAAGACAAACGACAGGAGACAGTGCAAAGACCGACAGAGGACAAGTGACAGAGGAAGTCTATTTAACTAAACAGGAAACACACTGGGAGTGGAAACACCTGGGGAAGGGGTGGAGCTACAAATGAGACATGAGGTAATGGAAAATCACAGGCAGAACACAGGGGCACGGGTCACGTGGGACAACACAGGCACGAGGACAGACAGGAAACAGGGCCAGGCGTGACAGTTAGTGGCATGCTGCATAAGCAAACTATATAAAAAAGGTCTATTAGATATTACTTAAGAACTCAATGGGCTTCATGGCAAGTATGTGAAGATTTAGACCTGCATCTAAACTTAGAATACTCATTACTTTCTTAACATAGCAGTAACATAAATCTGGTAGTGGCATGGAAATTAAGGATGCACCATGATATCAGCATTATAATTGCTTTTATCAGCGATAATAGCTCTTTGAGCCATTAGCACTGGATGATGTATAGATATTACAAACTTGCTGATGTATTTATTGTATGCTGGAAAAGGACCAAGCAATGCTTACTGCACTACTACAACAAGATAACACTGGTCATACTACTTAAAATGTATTGATTTTTTTTTTTTTATTAATTTAAAGCTGCAATAAATGTAAAACCAAAACAAAAAAAATCATTTTAGTAGTTGGTTGAAAGCTAAAATGCACAATTTATAAATGTTACATTTATTTCTAAAGTAATACTGGGGTGATTAGTCTTTCTGTGAGGTATAAATGTGTTTTTAGCAGATACAGACATGTGTAATATAGGATGTCTGCATCGGCAAAGAATTCCCACACTGGTGCATTTCTAATGGGAATGTATGTTGTACTGGTATGAGTATATTGTACACAGCTGTATTGCTAGCATTAAGAGGAAGTTCTCAAAAAAAAAAATCACAGTTAGTGGAAGGTGATCAGGACTAATCACAATCAGGAAGAGGTTTCAATCAGAGTCAAGGGGAGGTCTCAGAATAAACCAATTGATGATTAGGGCAAGTCATAGTATTGAAGATTTCTCCAAACAAACCAGGTGATAATAAAGACAAATAACCAATGACTAATAACAGTCTTGAGAGGTCTTGGAACCAATCAGGTTGTGACTAAGACCAATCACAATTGGAGGGAGATCTCAATAAAAAAACAGGTGATTATTACATTACATTACATTACATTGCATTACATTACATTTGGCAGACGCTTTTGTCCAAAGCGACTTACAATAGTGAAGTACAAAAATAATAGAAAGGAAAACATCTTTAGACAGGGCCTAAAGGAGGTCAAAGGGAAATAATGGGATAGAGGAATAAAGGAGGGGAAGAAGGAAATGACATTAGAAGTAGTTAGTGTGTTAGAGGTGTTAGGAGAGTAAGTGCTCTTTGAAGAGCTCTGTCTTCAGGACCAGTCAGGACCATTCACATTCAGGGAGGGGGGGTCTCGACATAACCTATGTGGTAATTAGGACCAATCATAATTATAGGGAGGTTTTAGAAAGGAGGAGATGCTTTGGAATATTTGGAAGGAGTTCTTGGAACAAATTAGGTAATGACTAGGACTAATCACAATTAGAGGGAGGTCTTAGAACAAACAATGATTAAGACCAGTTGCATATGGGAGGAGGTCTCAAAACAATTAAGACCAATAATATTTTGGGGGGTCTCAGAATAACCTAAGTTGTAATTGGGATTAATCACAGTCAGAGGAAGGTCTTATAACAAACCAAGTGATGGTTACGATTAATCATAATCAAATGATTACTAGAACCAATCGCATTTGGCTCGGGGGGGGGGGGGTCTTATAATAATCTAGGTAATAACTAGGACCAATCACAACAATTATAGGGAGGACTTAGAATGAACCAGGTGATGATTAGGAACAATCACAATTAGAGGGAGGTCTCAGAACAAACAATGATTAGGGTGGAGATGTTATTATATAATATATATTAAAACCAATCATTTAAACCTAGGTGGTAATTGGGACCAAATGCAATCAGAGGAAGGTCTCAGAACAAACCATGTGATGGTTAGGACAAAGGACATATTAGTCTCAGAATGAATGACATGTTGATAAGGAGCTCTGATCACCCAGATCACTCTGATCACTAAACACCATACCGTATGAACCACCACGTTGTTTTCAAGAAATATTTCTGGCATAAGGCTTATTACTCAGTAACTACAGTACATAGGAAACCATGTAACCGGGCATAGTGACTCTTATGTTACAGGTATGCAGAATCTAAGCATGAACCATCCATTGGCTTCTGGCCATTTAAGAGGTTAATAACGTTCAGTACACTGGTCATGCAGCCGGTATAATTAACCTGTGCCCACTTGATCCATGTCAAGAACATGAGGTACAGCCAATAAAGCCCTCATTACTAACCCCAGCTGATAAGAGCATGGTTCCTAGGGCTGAGCTGGCTCAGTGTGATGCAGTGCGTCTCTTACCTGAACAGAGTTGAGGTGGCAGTAGCCGTTGAGGGGGAAGCGGATGACGTGTGTGGAGTCGTGGTTCCAGCCGGCGTTCACCGAGTTGCACATGACGTCTCCGATCTCGGGGAAGACGTCTTCGATCAGGGCCTTGTCCCCGCTCAGCGTGATCCTCTCGCCCAGATCTGGTGCTACTCTCACCACCACGCACTCGCACGGCCGCGAGAGCCGGTTCAGCTCGCGCTCGTGCCGCCAGCGCTCCAGCTCCGCCAGCATGGGCTGCAGCTGAAAATACCTTGCTTCTTCATACAGCAGACTGTAGTCCTGCACAGAAAAACACACAGTATAGATACTGTTTGTTAGAGCACATTTGAATCAGTATATCTTATTAAAGGTAGACAAATAAGGGTCAGGAGATATTTGACATGTTCTTGAAAGAACACTATATGTCCAAAAGTTGCTTCTCAATGCTTCTTTTGAACTCAAGAGAATTCAGTGGAAGTTTAATTCCCTTTTGCTGCTATAAAAGACAATGTTGTTCTCTAGCCCCATCTCTAGTCCCCAACTGTTCTCTAGAGAGTGACACAGTCCAATGCTGGGGGACTTTAAACCCCACATTCCTGTACAGAACCTCCTGAACAGTGGAGATCATAGTATTGTAATTTTAATTCTGCTGTGTTCTGATACTCACTATAATGGGCCTCGTGAGTTAAGAACTTTTGAGAGGGTTATCCAGTTGTATCCAGTGTTCTGATACTGTGGGATATGATCTATAGTATAGCTTCTTGGTCCTTTCGCCCCAATTCCATGCTACCAAAACAGCTTTTACTTTACAAGATTTCTAAATGTATCCTATGGTATCTGGCAACAAAAAATAGCCATTTAAATTGTAAGGTGGGCCCACCCTGAACTTGCTTGTCCAGATCAGATTTGGAGACCAAGTAAACAACGTGAACCCTTAGATTTGTTCAGGAATCATTTAAGGAACATGACTATCCTCTGTTGACACGCACAACGTGCTGCGCTGTTAAGATATGAACACGCAAAGTCAGAGTGCACCTGACTCTTATAGGGAATAGCAAGTGACACACTGATTGGTTTATATATCCATGGTTGATTAATAGAATTAATACATGCCTTTTGCGCATTTTGAGCCATGCAAAGTGTAAATCTTGATACTGAAATGCCCTAAATCCAGATGCAAGTTCCAGATCACTAAAATAGCGCCCTAAGAGTTCAAGTTGGTTCAAAGTGTTGACTTGGCCTTCAGATTCCTCAGATTTCAATCTAAAGATCACCTAGCATTCCTAGTAATGTTCCTCAAACCATTCATTAACAAAGTGTGCTATGTAATAGAGTGAACTATCCTGCAGAAACATTCAGTTAGGTGTTCAATTCCAGAACCCAAGACTTCCCAGCATACCACTCACTGCCCAGAGCATCACACAGCCTCTATCCTCTAGTAAAACTGATGTAAAAGACAACATGATTCATCAGACCAAGCCACCTTCCTCCACTGCTGCCTAGAACATAGATGCCACCTTATGACAACGAAGTATCATCTGGCAGTGGCTGTGTTGCACATGCTATAGCTAATCAGAATATACTTTCTTTTTGTATGGAAACTAAAACCCAATAAAGATGCCTAATATGGAAAATGGGAGATAAAAATAGACTACTTGCTACCAACTGGAAAATATCCCAGTATTACTCCCATAAACTCTCTCTCAAAGATCATGTGTGTGTAGAATCGTAGCCTCTCAGTGAACCAGGGCTGCTCCAGAGTCTTTGCTTATTTTAGCTGACATACTTTCCTCACGGACAGACCATCAGATAATGGGATTATTTGTTTTCTCCCAAGGCAAATTTGTAATTAAGGGGGTAAATGACACACAAGAGCTAGCCACTGGAATGCAAATGTGTCTCACGGCCAGCACAAGGGCTATGAATATGGGTTTTCAGAACACCACTATAGAATTGCGTTATGCATTATGAGTTTCATACATATACACAGAGCATTCCATCAAGTCTTGATCAAAGACTTTGTAAAAATCGCATATGCTTGTGCAGTGGTTCCAATGTTAAAAAATCAATGCTCGTGTTTCAAGGCCTAGGCTGCAGTAGAAGTAGGGTGGCTTCTCAGTAAGATTAATGTGCTTTGAAGACTCGTTCTCAGTAGCCTGCTAAAGCTGTTGTCTTTATGGAAAAATATATCATAAATATAATATTAAAAGTTTTAATACAAAATATTAATTTTCCACCATTTTTATCAGTTTTTCCCCTTCCATTACACATGCATAGAGAACTGTGGGCTCAGAAAGGATACATCAAATGCATACTCAAAATCATGCAAAACGCCTGCATTCTGTATATAAAGTGTTCTAACTCGGCTGCAATTTAGGCTTTTGGATCAGAATCAGAATCAGAATTGCCTTTATTGTCACATGGTCACAAGTACCAGCAAAATTAGCCATCAACCCATCCATACAATAACATACAAGGGGGAAACAGGACAGGACAGGAAGACAGGGTAAGCCGCAGCGTGTGCACACGCAGCCATCATTTCTTCAGTTAGAGGGGTACAAGGGGAAAGAAGAGGGTAAAAAACATACCCCTAGACTGTGCCCTAAAGAGCACAGTGTAGGAACATCAAGCTTGTAGCTACTGGTGAGTTTGAAAACTGTAGCTCTGAGAGTGAAGGACTGAAGTGTAGCTTACATACAGGTTCTTATGGGTAAAACACTAACTAGCACTACTAATGTAATGTTTGGAAAATTACAATTACAGGCAACTTTATACTTATAGATATCAGTTCTTAGTATTTCAATGCAAGCAGCTGTTTTTCTGGGGTCATCTAGTGTACCACCCTGGGATGCTCCGAGTACCACCAGTGAGTGGTTCCTGTACCACATTTGTCATGTCAGTGTCTATATGGCACATACGGATCCTACGCATTGAAAGGCATTTTTTACTACGTGCTACACAACAGCCAGACATCATTCTCTCACTCACTTTGAAGTCGTCAGGGATGAGGAGCTTGGACGTCCTGAGGAAGTTGAGGATATAGCGGAACATGTGACCATCCCTGTCGATGAAGTAGTGTTGCTTCAGGCTGTCCAGAACAATTGGCTCTGTGCCATCAAAAAGACGGCCAATTCTGCTCAGAGAGGGAGAGAGAGAGAGAGAGAGAGAGAGAGAGAGAGAGCAAGAGAGAAGAAGACATACAGTCACTCCACTATAATAGTGATCACCACAGCATAAATTAAAATTAGGTTTTTAAATTAAAACCAGGTTTTTTTTAAACCTGAGAAGGTGCAGTTATGCCCAGCGGTTGAAATGAATCATATCCATATCGGCAGACACTGGATTATTAAAAAAAAAAAAAAAAAAAAAACGTATTGCCATTGGACTGATTCTACTAATCATTTAAACCAATACATTACATTTAATAACATATGTATTTTTATTGCATTTTGTAAGATCACAGTGTTTAGCAAAAACTATGTTAAAGTATTAAAACTATTTAATTTCTTTTACTTTTACTATTTTTTGGGGTTAATAGTTAATCAGTAGAGTGAGTCCAATCTTAATAAAACAGATGAAATAAGAGCATTGATCAAAATCTATTATTTTGCTGTAAAATAATAATTTGATTCCAAAAATGAAGTAATTATTAGTTATATTAACACTGACCCTACTCCCAATCTGTACATTTTATAAAAGGCTTTGCATCACTTTTGGTGTGGACAGATACGCTTCACGTCCAAATGTTTGTGGACACTCTTTCTAATGGATGCATTCAGTTCATTTTGGCTTCAGTGAACCCACAGCTTGACTAGTCCCTGTAGAGAAGTATTGCCAATAGAATATGACTTTCTGGAGCAGATAAACAAATCCCAACAACCTATTGGTAGAATGTCAGTACTAGGGGTGGGCAATATTATATCGTATACAATATATCGTGACACAGAAATATCATGATATTAAAAATCCATATCGTGATAATAGGGCTGTTCTGTCTTAAAAGTAGTCTATTATTTACTGTGAAGCTTTAAGTGTATTTATTGTATAATTGTTTTAGTTTATAGTTTTTGTTTGCAGTTTATATGCATGAACATATTCTGCAATATTTTTTGCTGCATTATATTATTTTATTCTATATTATTTATTTTGCCACATTATGATTATACTGTTATACTATTAAACTATATTCCTGAAATTAATTAATTCTTTTTCTGTTTTCCTATATTGCCAACAATATCGTTATCGCAAAAATACCCTGAAATATTGTGATATTATTTTAGAGCCTTATCGCCCACCCCTATTCAGTACTGTATATTGAAGATGTTCATGTAGCTATTAGGGGAGGGTAATATGGCCCTGAAATAGCATCACAATATTTAATGGTATTTTGGCGATAACGATACTCCCTGAATAAAACAATATGTATTTTAAGAATACACTACTGCAACAAAATTAAAATAAAAATGTAGATATTAAATTAAGATATTAAAAGATTAAAAGAATTTTATCAATTTTTTAACAGAAGTCAGTGATCCAGAATGTCATGATACTAATAATACTAATAATGCACTCCAAATATGTCCATATATCCAGGATTAAAGCAAAATAAATGATACTGCACATATATAATCCCTATAGTCTCTAGTAGAAGATATATAATGAGAAATTTGAGAACAGTGTGATTTTTTTTCTTTTGCTAAAAACAGCAAAAAAGTAGAACCCTGATGTGATAATTATAATCAGGGGTGGGTGATATGGCACCATATTTCAGGGTATAATATCGTTCACGATATTCAAAAATATTGACAATATTATTGCATACGATATGATATGGCACACCCCTTGTACCCATCATACAGTGATTTAGCTCAAATGAAGCCTCAGTATTGAGCAGATTCAGTGGCAGATTCTTAAAAACTGATGATAAACAGCATTAATTACACTCTCTGTACTGAAATGTACAGTTTGGTCAGTGTTCTTTAAGTCTTTGTGATATGCTTGATATGCTTATTAAAGCGTATTGTCGATACAATAAGAAAATGTATTACCATACGATATGCATATGGACTAAAAACAAAACAGGAAACTGGTTAAAAATGTGTAACCCTTGTCTGATGGCACTTAAAGGCCCATCTGGTGGACAGTGTCTCCATGCTCTCAGTGCCCTTCCCGGGGCCACGGCCCACTGCCCTGGCTCCCAGCCTCCAAATGGGTATAGTACCCTGAGGCTCCGAGCGGCTGCTGGTACAGATTTACCCAATAACATTTCATTTAAAGGAATATTCCAGCATAACCATCTACACAATTTACCCAATTTACACAATCCCCCCTCTTATGCTAAATTCAGCTGATTAGTCTGGACATGTTTGGTGTCTGAAGATCTAGTCTGGATGTTTACAGCATGCACACCGATTTACATTATGCAAAATACAGTATGGCTTAAACCACTGCGCACTTACCATAAACAGTGTGGAGCTGTTCAGTGATCTAATCTAAACGACTCAGGTTACGTGGAGTATAACACTGTGTGACATACTGTTATCTGGGTCATTCCACACCAGCTCACCAGAAGTGGACACTAATAGTGTACAAGAACTTTTCTTTTCTACTGTATTTAAATACCTTAAACCTTTTAAAAGCTTAAATTTGAATCGATAATATATACTGTTTATGCACTGATCAGCCATAATGGTAAATCCATCAGACCAATACTGTGTAGGTTGCCCTTTGAGCCACCAAAACAGCTCTGAGCCATGAAGGTGTTCTGTGATATTTCAAACCCTGATCATAACAGCAGATCACTTAAAAACTGTAAGTAATGAGTTGGAACATCTATGAGCATCAGTAAGTATTGGGCACCTCGGGTAGGTACTGACAACTGAAAACCAGAAACACTGGCTGATGCTTTGGAGATGTTTCTTCCCAGTTATTTAACCATCCTAATTATTTCTTCTCAAAGTGGCTCAGATTGAAGTAGTTTTGGCCGTAATCTGGATTAGAACATAGAGCAAATAACTGTATACCAACTCTACCTCTTCACAACTTTAGAGTTTGTGCTCTTAAACACATTAAGAGGCAAGAAATTCAAGTATGCTTCATAATATCATATGTGGTCTGGACTAGTATAAAGTCAATCCACCCAGCATTAAGCAATGGAGCAGTGGAATGATGGAGCTCTATACAATACTTTTGGGATGAGTTGCTGAATTGGGGATGAATGAGTAAGTGATCACCCAACATCCTGACATCCTTCTTGTTTCTGAATGCAAAAAAATCCAAAATATAGTAGAACATCTTTTCTGGGCATTAGACAAGGTGACAATTTTTTTCTTTAAAACCAATACAAAACAAAATTAAACCTGTTGCAGAAGCCAGAATATGTTTTATATTTTAGATTATTCAAAGTAGCACTTCTTGCTTAGATTAGACAGTTTTGCACATATTGGCTGGATTTTCTTAGTCAGCTTTATGAGGTAGAGGTAGAGAATTCAGGCTTTCAGTTAACAGCTGTGCTGAATTCGTCAAGAGTTCATTACTTGAATTTCTTGCCTCTTAATGTGTTTGAGAACATCAGTTATAAAGTTGAGAAGAGATAGAGTTGATATACAGTGAATAGCTCTATTTCAGTGAAGTTTTAATCCATATTACGGCAAGCAATACTCAATAAATCTACTAAATAAAGAAAAATAATAATAATAATAATAAATCAGAAAAAAATAAAGAAGTCATCAAAAATGGTTATGATGAGGATAGGCAAATGTTTCCTCTGTTGCACAGGATAATCTCATCAGAATTACCAGCCTCAGAAACTGAAAGTTAACAGCTCCCCTAATATGAGCACTTAAATGCTTCTTCACAGAGTATTTAGGTTTAGGTTTAGGTAACACTTGTAAGTTACTACATAATTCCTTATGTGCTTTTTTAAAGAGTGGATGACAACAATGTATATAAAAAAAAAAACACTGAAGGAAAAGATTGAAATGTAGAAATTTAGAAATGCAGTTTCTATATGATGACATATGTTTTATATAAATTTCCTCTACTCTCTAATGCTAAAGAACCAAGCCTCAGAACACCAAACCAAATCTCCTGGCTGACTGAACAGATTTGGTTAAATGGGGGAATTGTATAAATTCCACATTTTACTGAAGAGCTCCATTAAAGCACGGCTTATAAACGATTTCAAAGGCCGAAAATATTTCCAACCAAAAATAGCAGCGATTCCAAAACCGCAGTTTGGTCTGTTTTTGGAAGGAGTGGGAATGATTTACAAATGAGTACCACATTGCCTTAACAGCGCTAATAGCGTGTCTGGGTCGGTTTCATACCGCAGGCTAAACACACTGCATATGTTCTTCTGGGCTTTCAGCAGTGCGGGGCTTTTAGCGTTTGGGTCGAGACCAGCGGCCTTTACCACACAGGCTGAACACAGCAGCAGTGGAAAAGCCATCAGCCGCTATTGAAGATCTGCTGATCCCGGTTCAAATCCCTGCCCGGCTGGAGCGAAGGGCTCCACGTTCTGCCGCCCCGCTTCACCCCGAGAGCAGGAAGTCAGGGCAGCATCTGCGTGCGTGAACGACGGCAGCTGCTGATAAATGTGCTTTGACACGGCGCTCCAGCGACATGGCGGGTGACATTACGCGGCCAGGGAGTTAATGAGAGCGACAGGCAGACACATCAGATCCGTTTCATATATGATTCACCCCCACGTCCTTAAAAGGTCGTCACCCGCACTAATCTGCACTAATGTTCTTATTAATCTGTGGTGTTAAAGGAGAGCCTGCAGAAAATCAAATAACCCAAATGTAGTGAGTGTGAATTGGAATTTTATATCAAATTAGAATTAAAATTAATCTAAACACCAAATAACATATTTTGAATACATTTTTCACAGGTTTCAATTATAGCAGTTATAAAAAAATACAGTTCATAAATTATTATTGAATATATAACATTTTTTAACATCCCAGATAATTGTGATTAAATCACAATTAGTTCAAAATAAAAAGTGAAATAACATGCTTTTTTGGACATTTTCTAACAAATAATTTTGGTTGCCAAATATTTAACTAATCCCTAGAATATGATGTATCTATTAAACCAAAGATCTCACCATGTGAGAGAGTTACGGATCAGGTATTAGGATTGACAAACATTACTTTTCTTTAGTAAAAGTAAAATGTGAGCCTTGCTGTTTGTTTTTACTTATTTTTTTGCCAAAAAAAAATAACACAAACATGCCAAAAGTCAGGAAATAGAAGTAATAAGTGAAGTGCTGCCTCTTGTGACTACTGGAATTACTGGAGTTTGAGTGAGGCCAGATAGATAGATCCAGAGAGATTAATTTGTTCTGGTATTTAATATTCCTTAATTCACAGAGTCATAAGTGTACCTGGAATATGTCATAGTTGGCATTACCTCCTACAGTGGACAGGGCAGTGGGTGCTAATGATCATGATCATTGTTGTCTGGCTAGAATTGTCCATGCAAGCAGATTCTTGCAAAAATCAAATGCACATTCAATACAGGAGAACCCACACACACTCTGTATCCCACAGAACAGTGCAACATTCTTTAGCTCCCACAGCTAAAGTGCAATACTAATTCCTGTCCCATGACATGTGGCATGTCAGAGTATCATCTAGGAACATGACATTATCAAAAAGATATTTATTGGTGTTTAATTAGATTAATCATACAGAAAATGTTGTGATTAATCTTGATAAATCACTCTTTTTGATAAATCCCCTTCTAAGACTAAGCTTTTAATATGGGTATTTAAATATATTTATGGTAGCTTAGTGGTTATCATGTGTGCCTAGCAGTGCTGGGGTGCATGGTTTAAGTCTCTATCTGGGTGGAGTTTCCATGTTCTCCCTATGTCTGGGTGAGTTTTCTTCCAGGGACTCTGGTTTCCTTTCACAGTCCAAAAACATGAAGATCAGATAAATTGGATATTTTTAAATTGCCCAAAAAATAGCTTACTCTAAAAAACATGCCCAGATATGGATTGGGTCAACTCCGCAGTGACCAATGCAGTCTTCCAGGTGGGTGGTCATTCTGGTTAAGAGTATGCTCCGTGTGATTGGCTGCCACTTTTCATCGGTGTGTGTTGAGTGTATTTGGAATGTAATTGTAACCGCCCTTGAGTGGCAAAAAGGCAATATGTAAATGTTAGTAAGTAAGTTAATTTATTCTGTGATTAATATTTTTTTATGCTGCTACTTCCCTGTATTTTTTGAAAGGGGACAGGGTGAACCTGGCAGACAACAGCTTTTGTTTGTTTTATTAGAATATCTATCTCAGGCCACACTGTCCATCAGAATTACAGAAGGGCCTCACCTAGACTCTGGGTACTTGGTTAGTGTGGCCAGGCTGCTGGTGTACATGTGTCCCCCTACGTCGATGTGCACTGGGGCGTTGGACTTGGTGAGCTGGGCCGGGGTGGGGATGCCCTGGTTACTGAGGGGAGAGGCTGGAGATCTGGTGATCATGGGTCTGGACATGTTGGAGCGGTTATCCTGCAAAAAAAAGGAAAAGAAAAATGGCACTCATTACTGGAAGTACACACAATTCTACAACACTGGCCACAATGTGCCTCAGGAACAGCTCTGGAGTCAGGAGAACATCGAGAGAACGCCACCACCACTAATACAACTATTTGCTCTGCTTTAGTTCAGGCGAGCAAAGAGGGTTGGAAGCTGAGCCATCACTTTGATTCAGGACCAAACTCACATCTAGTTTGAAAATTTTCTGTGGTTTCTGTGGTAAAACACAGGGGGTAAGATTATTTAACCAAATCTAACCAGAAAACAATAGGGGTGAATGAATGGGGTGCAGTATTGGTACCCTTTAAATCTAACAGTAAAACACAGTTACTACACTTGTAACACCAGGCTATCAACATTGGGTAGCACAGCAACCACTAGGCAACAGATGAGCAACCAACTGGGACACCACAGCAACCACCTGTGATACTACAGCAACTTTCTTGCTACTGCTTGAAATACCAAAAGCAATCACCTTACCACATTATGGCACCCATGAGATGTCCACTTAGCAACACCATAGCAACCACCTGAAATACCACAGTGCCTACTAAGCAAAACTAGTGCAATCATTTCACAGTAATCTAGCACCAATTTCACAATCCCAGAGCAAGTAGGTGTAGGAATCACATGGCATTTCAGGATACAACATTATCACAATACTTTCTCCACAATAACTATGACATCACGCTACTGTGATTCAACAATGCGCAGTATATCACAAGACAATTCTCTTCACAGCATCTGTGTTACTGAAAAAGACAAAATACTCCTAATACTAAATACCAAATAAGCAAATTTCAGGAATTATACCAGGATTTTTGGTGTCACTTTCACAGAATTTCACAACCAATATTCTACATCACAGATTTACCCTATTCATTTGATTAGCACCATTACGTGGAATAATAAAAATATACCACAAAAATATATGAGATATTGTGATATCGATATACTGTCCCAAGTAGCAACAACTAGCCACAACCTAATTTATATATTTCTTTTTTCTGATGGATTTTTAAGCTATCTTGTCCTACAGTTTTTGAGGTATTGACATTGTTCCAATTCCAAACAAATGGGCTGCAGACATTTGTTTTACACTTAAAATACCATATAACAACCCCTAGCAACAAAAAAGACACATGAATAGCATAAACTCCCCTGCAACCACATAGTAATTGTTTCAGAAATAACAATACTGACTAATACTATCAAATTGCATCACCCACCTTTCATTGAGACAAAAACACTCAGCCACCCCAGAGACCCACCCTGATACCAATACCCAAACTTTTGGTATCAGCCGACACCCTGTATACAGTACCTTCTTAACCGGCTTGCCACAAGACACCAAGAGATCTAATGCTGCTGCATTTACTCAACTGTTCTGCAATTGGGTTCAACAACCCTCTGGGCTGGAGAGCTACTAGTCTGTATCTCATTACACTTCATTTTACAAAACAGACTGTTCTCACCATTCTTCTTCTCTGCGTTTCTGATATCTTTCTTGGCCTGCCAATTCTGGGCTTAACAAGAACTGTCCCTGTGGTCTTCCATTTCCTTACTATGTTCCTCACAGTGGAAACTGACAGGTTAAATCTCTGAGACAACTTTTTGTATCCTTCCCCTGAACAACTATGTTGAACAATCTTTGTTTTTAGATCGTTTGAGAGTTGTTTTGATGAGCCCATGATGCCACTCTTCAGAGGAGATTCAAATAGGAGAACAACTTGCAATTGGCCACCTTAAATACCTTTTCTCATGATTGGATACACCTGGCTATGAAGTTCAAAGCTCAATGAGGTTACCAAACCAATTTTGTGCTTCAGTAAGTCAGTAAAAAGTAGTTAGGAGTATTCAAATCAATAAAATGATAAGGGTGCCCATACTTTTGCACCGGTCAAATTTTGGTGTAATGCATATTGCACATTTTCTGTTAGTACAATAAACCTCATTTCAATCCTGAAATATTACTGTGTCCATCAGTTATTAGATATATCAAACTGAAATGGCTGTTGCAAACACCCAAATATTTACAACTAAAAATGATTAAGATTAATAGGGGTGCCCAAACGTTTTTAATATGACTGTATATACATTAAAGGATTGGAAATCCCATATCAGTACATTTCTTATACTCTCCACTAGTGGTGCTACTTTACCCTGAATGATCATCACTACACACCAGCCTGAGAAGACCCAGGTCTACTTTACACACCGCAAAGCAAAAAAGCCCCCCTGAACGTCCCCCCAGCAGCTCCCTGGAAATGGAAAAATTATACCGCAGTCGCTGTCATAATAATTACCAAAAATGGAAAAAAAAGAGAGAAAAAGTCAGAGGTTCTCAAACCCATCTGTGTTTTTCGCTCCTGGTCGGGAGTGTGGCTTTCACACCTAGATCCCAATTACCAATTAAGCCTGCCTCAGAGTGGAGGCCCGCGCCGAGCACGGCTCCATTTGCATGGCATTTGTGCTGCTGCTGATAAGAGGGCTCCGGCAGAAGCCATGCATAGTTTTAAAAAAGGCGACGTGTGTGTGTGTGATGAGGGGTGTTTGCCAGGGAGCCCTCGGGGGACACACTGCTGCTCTTTAAAAGACAAACCTGGGTGAAACTGCATGGGGATCACACTCCCAGTGCAGGTAATTTGTTTCTTCACTAATTCACACAGATTGCACTCTCCCACACCACACGTATGTGTGTGTGTGTGTGTGTGGGAGGCAGGGAGGGAGCATTGTCACTTAAAGTTAGTGAGGAAGGCTTCACTATATCTGTGTGTGTGGTGTGTGTGTGTGTCTGTGAAAGTAAAGTTTGCCCACAAGCACATGGCTGCACACGTTTCCTACTCTCTAATTACTTGTAGCTTCAGTCAGAATGCAGAAATCATGATTATTCTGATTAGAGGACTACTGAAAACTGATACGGTATACAGATGTGCTATCTACAGGTGCATCTCAAAAAATCAAAAAGTACACGTATTCTAGTAATTAAATTAAAAAAGTTAAATTCATATATTATATAGATATATTACACATAGAGTGATCTATTCTGAATGTTTAGGTTCTTTTAAGGTTGATGATTAAGGCTTGTCTTCTGCTGGTGTTAGTCCAGTGTGTTATATCAATGTTATGTTAGTCATGCTTCCCTCTGCTGAGAAGCTTGGTAGAGACTGGATTTCATTTTCCAGCAGGACTTAACACACTGCCCACACTTCCAAAAGTACCAATTAGTCTTATATAGTGCTGGACGATATGGCCAAAATTTATATCACGATATATTCCATAATTTCGGTCGATACGATATAATTTCGATATCGACATCTTTAAAGCCTCCTTTCACAAAAACTATATAATACTTTAGAAATAAAAAATGGTCAAAATAAACCAATGATCACTTTTAATCACTTATAGCAAAATAAAAACATGACATCTCTGTCAAACACAAGCCTGTGACCTATATACAGTACAAGCCAAAGGTTTGGACACACCTTCTTACCGTATTTTTCGGACTATAAGGCGCACCGTATTATAAGGCGCACGATGAGTGAACGGTCTATTTTTAGTGTTAGTCCATACACAAGGCGCACTGGATTATAAGGCGCACTAAATGAAACTTTATTTATATCAGTAACAATAACTCTGAGCAATAAATCCTTCACAATATCTGTGAAAAATAACAACATCTCTGAGCAATAAATCAACAAGCACAGCAAGTACGTATTACTCCGCGACGCTCCTGACAACGGTAGCCGCAACGCTCCGACAGACCATAATATTATGTTGAAGCACAGCAAGTACGTATTACTCCGCGACGCTCCTGACAACGGTAGCCGCAACGCTCCGACAGACCATAATATTATGTTGAAGCACAGCAAGTACCGCATTACTCCGCGAAGCTTCTGACTATAATAGCGTGTTGTGCCGAATTCGGTGAATAAAACGGTTTTAAAACAGAGATAAAGATTGGATAAGTTTCATTTCTGGATGAAGTGATTTCCAGCGCTGTTTGGATATAACTGTGGATTACAGGAGACTGGATTGATGGATTCTCTTTAGTCTGGACGCGTTTTGAAGGTAGGACCTGTGGCTGAGCGCGGGTGTGTGTTCGGGGGGTGGCGGCAGTGACCGGAGGTTACCCCAGGACAAAAGGAGAGCCTTTTATTACTGGAAACATGCGCTCTGACGCAGCTCTAATTCATGAAACATACATCCTACAGTAAAAGCACAGTTCTGGAATCCGGAGAGCCAGACGGTTCGAATGGTGTATGACATGACCGCATTCGATGAAATATGGACGAACGATAAACGCAAATATGAGAGTTATGAATTATTAAAATCATAACCAAGGCATATTTCGCCCTAAATGTTTATTTTCTGAAAGGATATTCCGCTAAATAGGCTAAATAGCTCAAAAGCAGAGATTCTAAGCTTTAAAATGGTATATTGGATGTCTATATTGAACCTGTAACTGTTCATAACTATTCAGAAACACAGCCAGTTATGAAATATTAAATATTTCTGGCCCGCCGGTGGGCCAGCGCGTGTTAAGAGGTTAACTTTACTTAGAAGTGGGCGCTAAAAAGAAACAGTTTGTGCTATTACCCCAGAACGGGTGGAAAGGAAAGTTTACCGGCACCTTGTTCTGGCCACGGAGCTACAGTGGAAACTAGCTACCCTGAGCCACAGCCGAGAGGCAGTACGGCAGTCAAAGGTAACCGCGCGCTAGCCCAAGAGGGGGATCTTTTTCTGGCGTGGGTGAGGAATTCTGCACAACAGAGCGCCGTGTACCACATAAAAATCGAGGTCAGTAAACACAAGCAAAATCCATACACAAGGCGCACTGCATTATAAGGCGCAATGACGATTTTTGGGAAAAAATAAGTATTTTAAGTGCGCCTTATAGCCCGAAAAATACGGTATTCAATGAGTCATGAAATGAAAGAGTCATTAAAATAAAGAAAACGCATTGAATAAGAAGGTATGTTCAAACGTTTGGCCTGTACTGTACATATTACCAATATAAATAACTTTACATTTACAACAAAGCTTCTTATTCTTCCGTAAACAAATTTAACAGATCAAAACAAAAGTGCTTCAACCAGGATAAGGAAAAAAAGCCTTTATATACATAAAAGGAACATGATATCACAGTCAAATAAGCAAACCTATAGGCTTTTATAACTATAAATAACTTAGATATAACATAAACTACAAAAGTGTTTCAGCCAGAATAAAGAAATTTAGGAAATTCTAAAAGGAGATTTTAGATGCTGACCGGAGTGCGGCCGAGTCTCAGCGCGAGAGATTTCAGCACGAGAGATTTTAAACGCGAGTTTCAGCGCGAGAGCTTTTAGATGCTGACCGGAGCGCGGCCGAGTTTCAGCGCGAGAGATTTCAGCGCGAGAGCTTTTAGATGCTGACCGGAGCGCGGCCGAGTTTCAGCGCGAGAGATTTTAGATGCTGACCGGACCGCGGCCGAGTTTCAGCGCGAGAGATTTTCAGCGCGAGAGATTTTAGATGCTGACCGGAGCGCGGCCGAGCTTCAGCGCGAGAGATTTCAGCGCGAGTTTCAGCGCGAGAGATTTTAGATGCTGACCGGAGCGCGGCCGAGCTTCAGCGCGAGAGATTTCAGCGCGAGTTTCAGCGCGAGAGCTTTTAGATGCTGACCGGAGCGCGGCCGAGTTTCAGCGCGAGAGATTTTCAGCGCAAGAGATTTTAGATGCTGACCGGAGCGCGGCCGAGTTTCAGCGCGAGAGATTTTCAGCGCGAGAGATTTTCAGCGCGAGAGATTTTAGGGGCCGAACGGAGCGCAGCTGAGCCGTGTTTCTGTAAATAATACATATCGATATGACACAAAAATGATATCACCGTTATTGAAACATTTCTTATCGCGATAAATACCGTTATCGAATTATTGTCCAGGCCTAGTCTTATATAATATTCTAATACTAACTTTTTGGATCTCCTTCACGAAATCATCAACATTAAAATGAATAAACAGTTGAAATAGATCATTCTGTGTGTAATGAATCTGTATAATGAGTTTCACTTTTGCTGAGTGTTTTCCAAATATTAGTGATAGCTTGTGCTAAACAAAACACAAACAAGCTAGTTCATTCTTAACTGCGATACAAACACAAAACCCATTGTTTGAAAGTACTTCATATCTCCACAGATGAGCGCTGACTTGCCATGGACAGTAAGTACAGATCCCTCCCTCAGACGAAATCTACTGCCCAACCCAGATCCAGATACACAGGTACCTACAAGTACCTTGGTCTGCAGCTGGACAACAAACTGGATTGGTCAACAAATACAGACACCCTGTACAGGAAGGGACAGAGCCGGCTCTATTTCTTGAGGAGACTGCGGTCCTTTAACATCTGTACGAAGCTTCTGCAGATGTTCTACCAGTCAATCGTGGCCAGCATTCTCTTCTACGCTGTGGTGTGCTGGGGAGGCAACATGAAGAGGAGAGATGCATCACGGCTGGACAAGCTGGTCAGGAGGGCCGGGGCAGTGGTTGGAATGGAGCTGGACTCTCTGGTTACAATAGCTGAGAGAAGGACTTTGGATAAACTGCTTTCTATCATGAACAATGATAGTCACCCACTTCACACCACCATCATGAAGCAGAGGACTGTGTTCAGTGGCAGACTGCTGTCACAGAGCTGCACAACAGACAGACTCAGAAAATCCTTCATTCCGAGAGCCATCAGACTCTTTAACTCCTCCCATCGGGGACGGGATGCTGCTGACGACTGAGTTTAATCCAGGCACACCACTTGGACATTATTCAACAACTTAATTATTTATATTAACACTTCCCCAACCTCGTTTACATTAAAGTATACCTTACTCATGATTGGGTATTCACATTTTCACATTCTCTTTTTAGAACTGTCTTGTAACGTATGCATACTTATATTATATTATGTTTCTATGTCACATCAGTCACTTTCGTAATCGATGTCATTGCACTTTACTCTGTTAATTATTTATGACCATTAGCAACATCTATCTATCTATCTATCTATCTATCTATCTATCTATCTATCTATCTATCTATCTATCTATCTATCTATCTATCTATCTATCTATCTATCTATCTATCTATCTATCTATCTATCTATCTATCTTTGAACTTATTGGCACCATGCCTAATGTCAGGTGTGAGCTAGAGTGGTGCTGTAAAGACCCCCAGCATTGAGCTGTGGAGCATGTTCTTTGTAATGATTAAGCTCCATCCAGTACTGGGATGAATTAGGGAGCTGTGGACAAGTGAAGTGGTAACTAACCAACATCTTGACCTCACAACAATGCTGTAAACACTTGTAGAGAGCATTTACTTGAGAATAGAGACTGTTACTCCAACAAAAGCAGGGTAAATTCTACAGTTTATGTTACTACCTTTCAATTTCAGGAGAAACAATGAATTAACATGTGTCTATAGGACACTATTCAGAGTCCCATAACTCCAGAATGAGCTTTCTGACGCAGGTCTGAAGGAACATCTGAAGATGAAAAGGCTTATTTACAGCATTCACAAATGAGGGAGGAAATAAAGTATGACATTTACTGGAGCTTTCATCTTCTGTGGAATTTGTCAATGACCTTACAAGTATGCCGTTACCATGGTCGTTAGGTAAACAAGCAAATCTGCTCTGTTCTGCTGTAAATAAAGCATCAAACAGTGCAGATTCAAACAGACTCCACTAACAACAGCCCAACGTCAGCCTCTCTTCCATATTTCAAACAATTTGGAAACACTGTTAGCCATCTTTTATCAGTTTGGTACTAACATTTTATGCAAAGTAAAAATGGCAACTGTATAAACTGTGGTTGTAAAACAGATGCTGTATATCAACTGGACATATGTATCAGCTAATATTAACATGCCATGGATTTATTGATACTGTCACAAAATAAAGAAAATTAATCTTGGGTAGTCCAACACCAGTGGTATCATATTTATATTATTTAAAACGGTGATGTTCCAATGGTTTATTATAAGAATATAAAACTAAGATTTTTTCATTCTAAATGTAGGTAAAAACTATTAAATATTAAATCAAAATAATGAGTCTAAAATAATGGGTTTGTCTCAACTTTGCATCATTCCAGAGAATACAGTTTCACTGCTCCACAGCTCAAAACTGAGGGATTATACCCCACCAATCCTCACCTTGCATTAGGGATGATGTCAATATGGTCATGTTTATCTGCTCCAGAGAATTCTATTCTATTGGCAATATGTCACTTTATGAACTGGATCATAAGGCGCATTAAGTGACACTAGTAAGGAACAGGGGTTCTGCCATGTTTTCCTTCTAATTCAGCAGGTCTCTTTGCTGAGGGGTTGCCTAAGTACACAAAACTTTAATTATTAGAAAAAACATTTTCTTTCTAAGTCAAACAAGCGCTGGATGTTAATCTCTACAGATTTATTTACAGTAAACTTAGATTTTCCAATATTGTCACTATTTTCACCAATATTTGCGCTAGTCGTAGTCTAGCTTGTTTTAACATGGAGATCACATAGACTACCGACCAATATACTCACTATACTAACAGCGGAAGAGCTAGCGCTGTGGTTAGCAGCTAATGCTAATACTGCTCCAGCCTTGGTGCTGGAAAAACTTCACAGAAACTCCTGTTTAACACTGTGCTTCGGCAGAATGGCTTTACTGCTCCATAATACCTGATTGAAAATTCATACATAAGAAGCACTGTCGATTTTTGGGAAATTTAAGGATTTCAAGTGCGCCTTATATAGTGAAAAATACGGTAAGTATCGCATTGTGTTAGAGCTCTTTGACTCTTTGACTCACACCAAAAAAATAATACACAAAAAAACTTCAGTTGCTATGCTAACAGAAAAGAATACTTCAGGAAGTATAAAGAATATAGGTCCAAAAGTTTTTGTAAATGCATTTAGTTTATTTCAGCAGAAAACATTTTAGGCAACAAACTACCAGCCTTACAGGACATATACCAGTCCTGCTGCTGCAGGAAAATAAAAAAGATTAGGTCAGACAGCAGTCATCCAGCACACAGCCTGTTAAACTTACTGCCATCAGGCAGAAGGTACCGTAGTATCCAGGCCAGAACAACCAGACTTAGGAACAGTTTCTACCCACAGGCCATCAGGCTTTTGAACAAACTGTGAGACTTACGATTTATTTATATTTATTATATATTGCTGCTAAAGTAAATAATTTTAAATTAATTTTAATTTAATTTTAATTAAATTGCCTAAACACTAGAGTTTTTGTTGTATTTTATTTTTTTGTTGTTATTGTTGCTATGTTGCACTGTTTTATTACTGTAAAGTGATTATCTGAGCCTCACACCAAGCATTTCAATGCACGTATGTCTTGACATGATGTGCAAATGACAAATAAACTTGAAACTTAAAACTTTATTTATACTCCATCCACTACTGACACAGATGTGCAAAGGCACCCAGACATAGCTTGTATTTTTCCAATAGGACTCTCTAAAGCACCATGCTTAACACCAGGCATGGGCTACAGGGGTATTAATACCCCCAGCAGGTGGTGATTCCTGAAAAAACTCTCATCACTCCTGAATGCAATCAACTAGTCACACCAAAGCTTCAAAATCTAGTAGAAATCAACCAATCCGGTGAGAGATTTGTGGTTTGCATCATCATGATTGCTCAATAGTTCTGTGCTAGTAGTTGCTGTTTTGTCCCAAATGCAGCTAAATCAAATAATTATAAATAATCGCAGTGTTAAGTGGTCCAGGATCTGCCTGTCCCCTCTTTACTGCACCACAGACCAAAGCAGAGCCTGGAGACGTTAATGCAAGACTTTCTCAAATAAGAACTGACAAAATACAGAAACTCTTTCCTCTAACAACACACCCACTTTTCTTAGAGTGCACGGACCCTCAGTGCCCACAGAGCTTGACCACAACACTTTTCACAGTCACTTTATCCACAGCAGCTGGCTCAGTACCCACAGTGACCTCTAGCGGACGTGTGGGGTTTAGACAAGACCTCAAAATACACAGGTATGAATCGAAGGTACAGTAAAAGACTGTAGGACCTGATGTTGGTATGTTTTGTATTAAGCGGGTAAATATACAGGTGGTTATACAGCTATTTAAATAAACATAACTAGTGTAGGATATTCATGAACCATACCTCCTATTTGGGGAAATAAGTGATGTATAGTAATTTTAGAATATTTGGACATGATACTTTTGCACTATTGCACAATATAGTACTACGATTAGTCGTGCACTTATAAGTATGACCTAGTAGTAGTAGGTGGTTTGGACACAGCCAGTTTACACTACTACAACACTTTATTAGGGCTATACTCTCAGGTATACTATGTACTTTAGTAGTATGTGGTATTGGAAACATCCTGTAAGTATACTCTATAGTATATAGTCTGTAGAGCATTGCAATTTTAGACAGCATGACTTACTATAGTAAGAGCATTAGTATGGCTGTGTCCCAATTCACATACATACATATTAAGGCTCTTAAACAGTATGCTATGTATATTAGGCTAAATTAGCAGATGGTTTTGGACACAGCCTGTAAGTATACACAATAGTCTAGTGTTGTAAGAATATTACTATGGCTGTGTCCTAAATATACATATATATATATATATATATATATATATATATATATATATATATATATATATATATATATATATATATATATATATATATATATACACAGTTATGCTTTTAAAAGAGTATACTATGTACAGTAGGGTATATATTAGTAAGCGGTTTTGTACACAGCCTGTCAGTTTACACAACATAATTGACTACAATACAAATATTTTAGTATGGCTGTGTCCTAGTTCACACACATACATAGTTAGGCTTTTAAACAGTATACTAGTATGTATATGAAGCTAAATTAGAAGATGGTTTTGGACACAGCCTGTAAGTATACACTATAGTCTATAGTATTGCAATTTTAGACAGCATGACTTACTATAGTAAGAGCATTAGTATGGCTGTGTCCCAATTTACATGCATACATAGTTAATCTCTTAAACAGAATACTATGTATATTAGGCCAAATTAGGCTAAATTAGCAGACTATAGTGTAGTATTGTAAAAAAATATTGGTATGGCTGTGTCCTAAATCACATATATACATATTTAGGCTCTTAAAACAGTATACTATGTACAGTAGGGTACATATTAGGAAGCGGTTTTGTACCCATCCTGTACAATCTTACACAGCATGATTGACTACAATACAAATATTTTAGTATGGCTGTGTCCCAATTCACACACACATAAATAGTTAGGCTTTTAAACAGTATACTAGTATGTATATGAAGCTAAATTAGAAGATGGTTTTGGACACAGCCTGTAAGTATACACTATAGTCTATAGTCTATAGTATTGCAATTTAAGACAGCACAACTGACTAGAGTAAGAATATTAGTATGGCTGCATGATAAATTATATATATATATGTATTCATACTCTTAAACAGTATATTATGTACAGTAGGATATATTAGTAAGTGGGTTGTATACAGGCTGTACAATCTAATGCAGCATGACTGACTATAGTAAAAATATTGGTATGGCTGTGTCCTAAATCGCATTTATACATAGTTATGCTTTTAAACATACTACTATGTATATGAGGCTAAATTAGAAGATGGTTTTGTACACAGCCTGTAACTATGAACTATAGTCTGAGGTAGGGGTGGGCGATATGGCTCTAAAATAATATCGTGATATTTCAGGGTATTTTTGCGATAACGATATACTTGGCGATATAGGAAAACAGAAAAAGAATTAATTAATTTCAGGAATATAGTATAATAGTATAACAGCATAATCATAATGTGGCAAAATAAATAATATAGCATAAAATAATATAATGCAGCAAAAAATATTGCAGAATATTTAGTGCATGCATATAAACTGCAAACTAAAACAATTATACAATAAATACACCTAAAGCTTCACAGTGAATAATAGACTACTTTCAAGACAGAACGTCCCTATAATCATGATATGGATTTTTAATATCACGATATTTCTATGTCACTATATATTGTATACGATATAATATTGCCCACCCCTATAATATAATAGATTATATATTAGATTATATTAGTAAGTGGTTTTGTACACAGGCTTTACAATCTAATGCAGCATTAAAGACTATAGTAAAAATATTAGTATGGCTGTGTCCTAAATCGCACATATACATAGTTATGCTCCTAAACATTAAACTATGTATATGAAGCTAAATTAGAAGATGTAAACACATTTAAACACTGCCTGTAATTATACACTATAGTCTAAAGTGTTGCAATTTTAGATAGCATGGTTTCCTATAGTAAGAGTAGTAGTATGGCTGTGTCCTAAACAGCATACATCGATAATTAGGCCACGATATGATTACACTCATTAATATATTATGTAGAGAAGGATATATTAGTAAGTGGTTCTGGATGCAGCCTGATATAGGCACAGACAGCATGATTGACTACTAGAGTAAGAATATTAGTATGGCTGTGTCTTAAACAGCATACATATAGTAGTTAGACCCTTAAACAGTGTATAGTACATAGTAAGCTATATTAGTTTAAGAGCTAGGCTCTTAAACTGTATACTTTGTATATTAGGCAATGTTAGTATGTGGTTTCGGACAAAGCCAGAAACCATATAGTCTTTTTCGTATTGCATTCTTAGGCTCTATGATTGACGAGAATAAGTACATTATGTATGGCTGTGTCCTAAACAGCCTTTAAATGATATAACAGTATTAGAAGTATACTCCTGAGTCAACTAGGTAGAGTATGCTTTATTTGTATGTGGATTTGGGACACAGCCTGCAACTATAGAATGTAGCACTGCGATCTTAGACA
Source organism: Astyanax mexicanus (assembly GCF_023375975.1). Taxonomy (NCBI): domain Eukaryota; kingdom Metazoa; phylum Chordata; class Actinopteri; order Characiformes; family Acestrorhamphidae; genus Astyanax; species Astyanax mexicanus. The sequence goes on along the minus strand of NC_064415.1, from coordinate 10,545,541 downwards.
GCATCACTGGCTATTACAATAATATTTGTAAGACTGTGTGTGTCCTAAACAGCATATGTAAAGAGTTAAGCCTTTAAACAGTATACTTTGTACAGTAGGATATATTAGTAGGTGGTTTTGGACACAATACTAGTCTAGTATTGTAATCTTAAACAGTATGGCTGTGTCCAAAATAGGATACATACATAAGTATGCCCTGAAATATTATGTCAAAAATATTATGAGGTATATTGTAAGTATACTATGTAGAGTAGGCTATATTAGTACATTGTCTAGTGTTGCAATATTAGACAGCATGACAGGTTATAGTGAGGATACTGTTATGTTGTGTCCTTACATACATAAGTAGGCCCTTAAATAGTACATCATTACTAGAGGTATTCACACTAGGGATGCTACAAAATGACAATTTTGTTCCAAATAAAAAAATGAAACAGGCTTTTATTCATTTTGCTACATTTACATTACATTGTAATTTGATTGCGTCATCATCAAAAATTTTATTGTTCAGTATAAATTATTTTGTCCTTTTTCTTTAAATATTTTGACATTTTTGGTCAAATAATATCAGTTGCTGAATATTCGATGCATCCATGAGGCCATCCAAGTGCATGCACTATGTACAGTAGGCTGTATTAGTAGGTTCGTACAAAATAACAGTTTTTGCATGTCATCTAATCATATTTTTTTATTAATTAATAAACACTTCATAACATATTTTAAGCTCAATACGTTTTTCTAAGAGTCACACTGAACACAAATGAAAAAATGTCTATAGAAAAAGAAACCGCACCAGAATTAAAAATGTTTTAAAACTTTTCCAAATTAAAAGTCCCCAGCTAAACTGCCAAGACAAATCCTGGGGTAAGTAAACATAAAGCTCATACTCACACCAGCCATTTCCCTTTACTGTACTCATCTACGTCTGACGTCTACAGCATGTGCTGACCCATAAGAGAGTGTGTGCGTATCTACACTAGCTATCCCTCGCTAGATCAAGTTAAGGTCAGCAACCTGAGGACAGTGAAGCCAAAAGGAGAAGCTCTGGTTTCAAAGCGTCGCTACAAAAGGACTGATTCACTGAATCAGCACTGATGTGTGTGAGTGTGTGTAGGAGAGGGTGTGTGTGTGTGTGTGGAAAAAAGGTGCCTCCTGTCTTCAGAAAAGCCTTCAGGCACATTTACTCCACAATGGCGCCTTTCATTTGCAAAATCTGGGGCATCCAGGAACATGGAGCCGGTCTGAGAGAGGGAGAGAGAGCGGGCGAGAGAGGAGCGAGCTGGCTGGAACTGGGTCAAAATGACCCGGCAATGTTAAAATTAAACAAACAATATGTAGCTACTAAACTACTAAATGACAGCAAGCATGTAAAATGGCTACCAGCCTAGATTCAAAACACTGGAGAAAGTATATTGTATGCCCTGCCCCCTCCTCCCCAGGCAAAAAGCTCACATGGGTTGCCAGGTTGAGGACACTGTACCTACACCTCCGAGCGCAAGATCATCAGAGTTCTAGAACTTTTGCAACGCTGCAAGTGATGATAAGTCACACTCAGTGGGTTAATGAGCTAATGCAAATGTTTGCACTTTCTATAAAATCTAAAAAAAATGGTTTGATGCATCACTGTCTGTGATAAGTCTGTTCTTTTCTTTTTAAAGACGGCTGCTACAAAAATGCACACTCTAGAGTTGGAGTCAGTTACTAATGTTGCTTTACAGATCCCCATAAAATATTGCTCCCATTAACAGATAAGGTACTAAGGTACTTTTTTGACAGGAGAAAAAAAGCCAGCTCAGCAACTGTCTTGTAGTCCTTCTGGGCTCCAAACAGTTTCCATATCATGCGCATTGCCGATATTTAGTCACATTTTTCTACGTCTTTGCTTATTAAGCTTTTTAGAAGATGCTTAGTTTGCAGCATTCTGTGTTTGCCTGCTAGTGTGTTCCATACATGGCAACCCATTTTACTTTCAAGTTTACATTAAGATTTTCCAGTTTTATGCCTTAAAAATAATTATTTAAAAAAATCCAGCACCAGATCAATTAACGTGTTGGAAAATGTTTTCTTTTTTTATATATTTTTTATACATTATGTTTATTTTCTGTATAATCTTAGTGTTGTTTTTAGCCAATTTTTTTTGTCTTCTATTGTTTTTATTTGTGCTTGTTTTTTTTATTATTATAATTATTTATTTCTTTATTTGACTGCTTTAAATTTTAGTCTGTCCAATTTTTCTTTTATGCTGAATTGTTTTTTTTTTTTTTTTTTTTGGTAATATTTTTTTTTTAAAAATCCATTTAAGTTGTAAATTGAAAAAAAAATAACATTGTTGTTTTATTCTATAAACTACAGACAACATTTTTCCCAAATTCCAAATGAAAATATTGTCAATAAGAGCGTTTATTTGCAGAAAATGGGAAATGGCAAAAAAAAATAATAAATGCAGAGCTTTCAGACCTCACATAATGCAAAGAAAACAAGTTCATATTCATAAAGTTTTAAGAGTTCAGAAATCAATATTTGGTGTAATAACCCTGGTTTTTAATCACAATTTTCATGCATCTTGGCATCATGTTCTCCTCCACCAGTCTAACACACTGCTTTTGGATAACTTTATGCCTTTACTCCTGGTGCAAAAATTCAAGCAGTTCAGTTTGGTTTGATGGCTTTTGATCATCCATCTTCCTCTTGATTATATTCCAGAGCTTTTTTTAAATTTGGTACAATCAAAGAAACTCCTAATTTTTAAATGTCCCTTTTTTTTTGTTTTTTAGATTTTGTAGCTACCAAACTAACCTACAGCGAGAACAGCAGTAGCAGTAATAGTAGTAGTAGCTATACAACAAACTGCACCATGACCGGACGACGACTACACAACGACGAGACCAAGACCACGATTTAAAACCAGAGCGCGCGCACGCACGACAGAGCGCGAGACACCGAGGCAAAGCGCATTTGATTTGTCTCACTCCTCCGACAGCGTTAGGACACTTTTTAAACGCAGAGAGAAAGAGAGAGCACTAAGCGCTAAGTGCTAACCCCCTTAAAAACAGAGCTCGAGCTCGGGCTCGCGGAAGTGCTGGAATATATATATGGGCTTTTTCTGGGTTGGATCTGAGGCGCGCGGCACATGCGTAAAAGCGACCAGTCAAAAGGCAGCAGCGCAGCACTGGGAAGCAAAAAACGCAGCGAAAAATCCCCCCTTCTGCCGCTTACCTGGAACATGGATGGACATGAAAGTTTCCTCCACTCCTTCTTCTTCTCTTCCCCTCGCCTCTCGCTCCGTTTTCCAGCTTCCTTTCCGGGTTTAAGTGTCTTTTTTGCTGCCTTTTCGCTCGCTCTGCTTCCCTCGCCACGCCAGGGAGAAATGCAATAGCTGGGCTGAGGTAGAGGAACAAAACCGAGAGAGGGAGACTCGCTCCGGGGCTTCCAAACCCCTCCAGGCAAGAAAAGAAAAAAAGATCAGGATACAATTAGCTCATGTCTCTAGCCTAGTCTAGCCTACCTAGCTTGCTTGCTTGGCTTGAACCAAGTCTACTCCCCCTCCACTCCACCTTCCTGCCTCCAGTGCTGGAGAGAAACTGCCTCCTGCTTTTTAGATGCAGGCTATCTCTCTATCTCTCTGTCTGTCTATCTGTCTATCTATCCTTTAGTCCTTTAGTGCTCTAGCTATCATATATATAAAAGTATATATACATACACTTATATAGGCTACAGCTCAGGTTACAACTAGTTTTTGTACAGTAGTAGTCTAGAACAGTTTTTTTTTAAATAGTAAGAAGAGAGCCCAGTTTTTTTATCCCTCTTTCTCTCTCTCTCTCTCTTTTTTCTTTATTTCCTCCCCAGTTCCCCCTCTGTGCTAAACTGCCTCAGCCTCAGCCCGAGCCCTGCCTGCTGAGAACTTGCCTCCTCGCCCTCCTCTCTCTCTCCCTCTCTTTCCCCCTCTCTCCCTCTCTCTTTTCCCTTCAGAGAAAAAAAAGAAAAAGAGAAAGCTGATTTTAATCGTTATGATTAGTTTTGATGTAACATCCCCTCAGGCCATCGCTGCAAAAAAAAATGGATGGAGTGAGTGCTGGAGTTGCCAGAGAGGAAAAGAAAGGAGGGGAAAGGCAGGCAGCAGATGATGGTAATTATATAGATTGTAAGGCAGCGTTTGTGATTTTGCCATTTTTCTCGTTTGCTCGCTTTTCTTTCGTTTCCTCAGTTTCTCTCCAGAGCTGGAGGGTCTGCATGGGTCTATAGGTGTGTGGACACCCAGCGGGAGCAGGTCGAGGAGGGACTTTTATTTTATTTATTATTATTATTTTTTTACATTTTCTTCTTTTTTTCGGGAGACACCCTAAAGAAAAAAATATATCCCCAAGAAAAATACATATACATTTTAAGAGGCTGCAAAAAAAAAAAAAAAAAAAAAACTGGACCAGGTCGAGGAATATGGCATTTTTATTTTTTTGACATCAGTTTTTTCCTTTTTTCTCAAAAACAAACAAACAAAAAAACACTCGAGGACCCACCCCATGACACTCCATGAACTGGGGGTCTTTGGGTGTACATGGGAACTCAAGATTCAGTATTTTTTTAATCTCTCCTTTTATTTAAAAAAAAAAAAAACACCTGGAGATAACAAATATTTCTTAAATGTAAAGTCGGGCAGGTAGAGGAACATTTGGCGAAACATTCAGCATTTTATTTTATTATTTTATATAAAAATATATAATAGTAGTTTATTTCATTGTTTGTTTCCCTTTTTTCTAAAAAGAACATAATAACTTTTTTCAGTAATTTTCCAGTTTTATGTCTTAAAAAAATTCAGCACCAAGTTAAGTAACGTGTTGCAAAAAAAAATAGCATTTAATTTTTTTCTTTTTTTTTAAGAAGCTGAGGGACTCCCACCAGGTCACGGCAGGTTGAGAGACTTGTTGCAAATAATACGTGTAATCAGCTCTGTTTAAAAAAAATACAAATAAAACTAAAAGAAGCTGGTGTGATGAGTGGACACCCACCAGAGGCAGTTTTTCTATAAAAAAAAAAAGAAGTTCTTTTTTTATGATAAAAAATTTAAGCAATTGGTGTTTTTTAGGGTACAGGATCAGGTTGAGGGACTGCCTGCATTCCTTTTCTCTATTCTAAATGTGTGTGTGTGTGTGTGTCTGTGTGTGTGTGAAGGAAATGGGTGGTTGGTTGTATTTATTCTTTCTTGTGCTCTCTCTCTCTCTCTCTCTCTCTTTATTTCTAGGTCTCTCTCTCCTCCGTATGGCCCACCTCCAGCAATGACGTGAGACTGTATGTGTGTGTGTGTGTTTGTGTGTGTGTGTGTGTATGTGTGTGTGTGTGTGTGTGTGTGTGTGTGTGTGTGTGTGTGTGTGTGTGTGTGTGTGTGTGTGTGTAAAATAAGCTACTTTCAGCCTGCTTTGCCCCAATCAAGTGTGTGTATCAGCGCCCCGGGGCACCAGAGCAGCTCATTTCACATGTTCACCCATGCAGAATTTACTCCCAACTCTGAGTCTCTTCTCTCTCCAAGCTTTTCACTTTCACACGCTGCTCACAGACCTCAGCAAACGCCAACATGTGAGAATTAAAGACACCAAAAATCACATAAATACAAGTTTTATTCTTCCCGAAACATGACTCAGTTATACTGTATGTAGGTTATGTTGTATTTACTGTTATTAGCAGAGTGTGTGTGTGTGTGTGTGTGTAATATGTGTGATTATGGGGGTGGCAGATGAATGCAGGGTGACAGAATGGTAAGGAGTTCATGATCTCACTTTCAGTCCATCAGACCCATTTTCATACATTTGCCCCCTCCCTCCTGTAAGCCAGCCCTCTCTTTTGCCCCCTGCTGGTTAATGTCATTAATAACAAAGGAGTCTGATGGCTCTTGAGCTGATATAGCACTCGGTGACACACTGTAGAACCTGATTGGTGAACTGATTACGATGGTATGACACAGCTCTGAAAAAAAAAAATAAGAGACCACTTAAAAATGATAAGTTTCTTTGATTTTACCAAATTCAAAAACCTATGGAATATAATCAAGAGGAAGATGGATGATCACAAACCACCAAACCAAACTGAACTGCTTGAATTTTTGCACCAGGAGTGCAGGCATAAAGTCCTGCCACATGTGAACATATATCTTGTTTTGACTATTTAACACATTTATATATGATTTACAAAGCTGCATACCATAAAAAATGTTAAAGAAATTATTAATGAGAATATTTCATGTTCAAAATGTGGCAAACTACTAGAAAAAAAAAAATCACTGCAAACAAATAATTACAGTATAAGATGTTGATAAAATGTAAACAAATACTGGTTATACTCAAATACTAAGCTTATTTCAATGTTTAAGCCATTATATGAATTACTATATACTATATGAGGCAATTTTTAAGAACATTTAATGAGAAAATCACATCAGTCATGCAGTTGATCATGTGTTTACACACTGTACAGTCATGCTGGACTCCAGTCGGATCTGTCCCCACTGTAGCCAGTAAAATGTAGTGTATCCAGGCTCGTTGGTGGAAGGCATATGGCTGTAGTTGAGGCGATGTTGGGAGCAGCATGTGGGCGAGTTTAATAACGTGCCACTGGCTGTGTAGGTTCAGCGGGTGTGTCATGAATCTTCTGCAGGCGGGCAGAAACTCTAATACTGTGCTTTGGCATTTCTGCCCCTCTCCTGCAAACAGGTGCCCAGGCTTTATTACAATTCCAATTAGCCTATTTATTTTCATCTAGTTTTTTATGAATTTGAAGGGAAACAAACTTTATATGCACAATAACAGAAAGAGATTCATATCAGCTAGAGTTTAGTGTTCTTCTTTGTTTGCTTTATTATGTATTAATATTTATAAAATATTGGCATGTTAAATCAAGCCTTGTTTCTTTGTTTAGTGCTTTTTACAACCTGATGTCACAAATGAATATTGCAAAAATCAGAAAATAAAACAGAACTCATAATGTATGGTGGAACTCATCTCTTTGGCCAAAACTTTATGATTTTTGTTAATTTTACATACAGGATATTGTTTAGTCAAAAAAAAGAATGGTTCTATATTAATCTATATTATGTGAGTGTTGTTTTTTGATTGGTTGATCATGTGTTATTAGCAATGATTCATGAATTTTAGGTATGGTAGATGTTTTTCACCCTCTCAGTGTTGTGGTGGAAGGTGAATAAGAGCCTCCACCGGTGAGCCACAATTTAATTTAAGTAAAGAATTACTGCTTGTTTGGTGGCTCTCATCTATTCTAAGTACAGTTTGTTCAAATGCGAATAAATCTTTTAGATGTTTTGAGAATATTATTTGTTATGTGGGCTGTGATTTTATGCTGCATTTGAGTGTTCTCAGAAAGGTTGCAGATGGTTAAACTAATAAATACAACTTTGCTATGGGGCTCATCGAAAGATCTGCCCACTAGGAATGGAGCTTTGTAAAATATTCCACATTCAATTCTTGTCAGCTAAACGCTAATCTGGCACAGTGCTAAAAATGCTAATCTGGCACAGTACTAACAATGCTAATCTGACACAATGTTAACAATCCAAATCTGGCACAGTGCTAACAATGCTAATCTGACACAATGTTAACAATGCTAATCTGCCATAGTGCTAACAATGCTAATCTGGCACAGTGCTAAAAATGCTAATTTGGCAAAGTGCTAGCAATGCTAATCTGGCACAGTGCTAAAAATGCTAATCTGGCACAGTGCTATTAATGCTAATCTGGCACAGTACTAACAATGCTAATCTGACACAATGTTAACAATCCAAATCTGGCACAGTGCTAACAATGATAATCTGACACAATGTTAACAATGCTAATCTGCCACAGTGCTAACAATGCTAATCTGGCACAGTGCTAAAAATGCTAATCTGCCACAGTGCTATCAATGCTAATCTGGCACAGTGCTAACAATGCTAATCTGGCACAGTGCTATCAATGCTAATCTGGCACAGTGCTAACAATGCTAATCTGGCACAGTACTAACAATGCTAATCTGACACAATGTTAACAATCCAAATCTGGCACAGTGCTAACAATGCTAATCTGACACAATGTTAACAATGCTAATCTGCCACAGTGCTAACAATGCTAATCTGGCACAGTGCTAAAAATGCTAATCTGCCACAGTGCTATCAATGCTAATCTGGCACAGTGCTAACAATGCTAATCTGGCACAGTGCTATCAATGCTAATCTGGCACAGTGCTAACAATGCTAATCTGGCACAGTGCTATCAATGCTAATCTGGCACAGTGCTAACAATGCTAATCTGACACAATGTTAACAATGCTAATCTGCCACAATGCTAATCTACCACAGTGCTAACAATGCTAATCTGGCACAGTGCTAAAAAGGATAATCTGGCACAGTGCTATCAATGCTAATCCGGCACAGTGCTAACAATGCAAATCTGCCATAGTGCCAAAATTATAATCTGGCACAGTGATATCAATGCTAATTTGGCACAGTGCTAGCAATGCTCAACTGGCAAAGTGCTAGCAATGCTCAACTGGCAAAGTGCTAGCAATGTTAAACTGGCACAGTGATAGCAATGCTAATCTGGCACAGTGCTAACAATGCTAATCTGGCACAGTGGTAAAAATGCTAATCTGGCACAGTGCTAACAATGCTAATTTGGCAAAGTGCTAGCAATGCTAATCTGGCACAGTGCTAAAAATGCTAATCTGGCACAGTGCTATTAATGATAATCTGGCAGAGTGCTAAAAATGCTAATCTGGCACAGTGCTACTAATCTGGCACAGTGCTAAAAATGTTAATATGGCACAGTGCTAACAATGCTAATCTGACACAATGTTAACAATGCTAATCGGCCACAGTGCTAACAATGCTAATCTGGCACAGTGGTAACAATGCTAATCTGACACAATGCTAATCCACCACAGTGCTAACAATGCTAATCTGGCACAGTGCTAACAATGCTAATCTGGCACAGTGCTAAAAATGATAACCTGCACAGTGCAATCAATGCTAATCTCGCAAAGTGCTAGCAATGCTAAACTGGCAAAGTGCTAGCAATGCTAAACTGGCACAGTGCTAACAATGCTAATCTGGCACAGTGCTAACAATGCTAATCTGGCACAGTGCTAAAAATGCTAATCTGGCACAGTGCAAACAATGATAATCTGACACAATGTTAACAATGCCAATCTGCCACAGTGCTAACAATGCTAATCTGCCGCAGTGCTAACAATGCTAATCTAGGATAAAAAAGTGGCACTTATTTTGTCAGGATTTATTAAAAAAAAAAAACACTGCGAAATGATTGTTAAACCAGTTGTGATTAAACTCTTTTAAGGTCTTTAACTGTTAATTTTGGAAATCATTCAAATAGTTTTTATTTATTTTGATATTGAATTTTGGAAATAATTCAAATAGTTTTTTTATTTATTTAGATTTTGAACTGGAACACTGGTGGAGTACAGTAAATGCTCCTACTAGTTTTAGAAGGTTGCGTTTGGTATATTTGCTGTATTTCTTTGTTTTTATACATTGTTTTAAAGTGTTTGAATCTGCTGTATTGGTTATTAATCTAAAATAATATATAGTATAAGCACATTAATGGCAAATTACAGTTATTTTGATTGTAAACTATGATGTTCCAGACTGGAAGTCACTGAAATAAAGGTAACAGCTAATTGATTGCCCTATGGTTTTACACTTACCAAAGACACAGTTTTGTTCTAGATGGGTTTAGTTTTTTTTTTTTTTTTTGTCAGAATTGTTATGTATTAAGGTAATAAAAGTCCAACATGCACACGCAATAATATAGGTAAACATACATGATGCAGGACAGTCTTTTTTAATCATGTCACAGTGAAGGTTTACCAGTGTATTTACATCCTAATATAAGATGCATACTGCAAAATGTTGAAGTATAAATGCAAAATAGCATTCTGTCAGTATTCTGCAGTCCCACAGATTTAAATATGACCTCTTAATGCTGTCTGCACAAAAAGCCCCAACCCCTCCACCCCCCGCACCTTTAATTCTGTTCTGCAGAATGTTGCCCCAAGCTAGCATACCAGTCTGTGTTTACTGGACCTGAAAGGGTTTAAACCAATAACAAATGTGTCTTTGCTTTTGTACCAAAGTTTATAGGAACAACAGATCGCCGTAATGAATAGTGCCAGTTTAGCATTTGTACAAGTACCATAGCGCTGCAGTCCATCTGCCAATACTTGCATGCAGGTGCTGCACTGATGATCTGGAGATCGGCTACAGGCTGGAACTGCAAGGGTTAAACTCGGGGACGTGTGCAGTCTGTAATTTTCCTTTAAACACCCCAATCAGGACTTTCCAATCAGCACCGTGGTCCGCCCCGGGGCTCGCTCTGAGCCCGATAACAGAGGAGGCAGTAAACATGCAGGAGGGAACGTACTGAGCATTTTAATGGAGGTGCTGTTATTGTTGCTGTTGTTGTTGCTGCTTGGAAACCTCTGCTGTTGTAGCATCAAACGCTAGCATGCTAGACTCTCTGCTAGACTCTCTGCTAGACTGGGAATTTATTAATTTAGCATTAGCCTCTATAATTAGAACTGTTTTCTGTGCTGTTCTATTTTCTGCTTTATGTGGTACCATGAGAATGGATGTGCATCTGTTACTTTGCTATTGCATATGTCAGATAAAAAAAAAATGTATGTACACTGGCATGCCAAAAGTCATGGGACAAACTAGTATCATGTCCCATGACTTTTGCCATGTCCTATGGAAACTAAACACTAAAGAAACTACACTGACCAATGAAAAATGCAAGAGATCAGATATATTTCTGGTACACACGTGACACTGTGGATAGAGGAATTTTAAATATCTGCACCCACTAACAGACCTCACTCCAACTACAAGGAGTCATGCCTTGCCATGAGCACACTGGCACAGTGTTTAACCGCACTCACAAATTAACATCTCACAATGTATACACAATGTTATACAAGATGTAAGGTTTAAATTTTGAGCATAGAATGTCTGGGATTCTTGATTTCACATGTTTTTTGTTATATTGGCTGTAGATTCTTAGCGTTAGGTCTGGATTCTAATGCAATATTTTTTTTTAAATGGGGTAATTTGTCATTTAGAGCAAAATATACTATACATTTTATATATAAGATATACCATATACTGTAGAACCTGCCAGAGGGCACCTCTCAAGCCTGAAACAGTGTTTCTGTCAGGAAACCTGTGAAGTTATTTTTTATATGGCAGTGATTTTCACATTTTACTTTTTTTTTTTTTACAGAAATACAAGATTATTTTTGCAGCTTGTTCTACATAATAACTGCGGGTAAGACTGAAGAGAGCTGCTTGCTATTCTTAAAAAAATAGCTAAATGGAATTTAAATTTTTGTTGACCCCCTTGAAAATAAATGTTAAAGAAACATTAGTATGCATGTTTCATAGCTCTAAATGGTGCTGTTTGTTACTATTTTGGCACATCTATATTACAATAAAACTGTAAAAAATGTGTAATTGAGAATAGCTCATGAATTTAAAGAATTTCAAAATATTTTTTACAATATTACAAAGCCCTCCTCTAGGGCTTTTTGTTTTATGTCTGAGCATGTATTATTGTGTATTATTGGCTGGACACCATGATTTTAGATGTTGGATTGTATTTTCTTGTGCTAATTGACATCACCCTAGGAGCGATGAGGGCAAAGAGCACCATGTACCCACCTCAGGGCTCTGGCAGCTGATGGCAAGCTACATGAAGGGGATTCGAACCAGCAATCTCCTGAGCATAGTGGTAGTGCTTTAGATGGCTGGACCACTCGGCGCCCTCAAGTGTTGACTGTATGTTTTACTTTTAGATCTTTGATCATTGCATTATGTAGTAGAAAGTGTTATACTTGTTATAGGTCTTAATTTTAAATGTCTGAGCATGTTTAAACTGGGCGAATCATTTGATTGTTAATGTTTGAGCATAATTTGGTTGTCTATGAATCTTGGTTTTAAATGTTTTGCGCAAATATATTTTGGTATCTTTATTCTGGCTATAGGTCTTGGTTTTAAATATGTAGACATGCTTTATTGGCTGTGAGCTTTAATTTCAGATCTTTGATCATGCTATATTGGCTATGGCTGGTTGTATATGTTAGGGGTTGTTATCTGTCAGCCTGAATGCATCTTACTGTATATTCTCTGTATATACACACTTTTAGTTACAGATGTTAAAGTTGGCACTGAAATTTTGCTGTATTGTTCGTTAGGACTGACTTTCCTGGCAACAGTAAAGCTTCCTGTCTCCTATTTATGAAACATTGCATTTTTTCCCACTCTGATTAATCCATGAAAAAAGAAGGGGAAGCTATGTTCAGGTCAGGCTGTACCGTATTAGGTCTGGAGAGATGCGGGTGTGCTTTTAGAGATCTGGTGTGTTCTTTTGTCTCGAACATCAGGGCCTGTTTTCCTTGGATTGGTGCTGCGCTGCTGTGGTAACAGCCGAGCGAGAACTCCATCAGAAAAATGTTTTGGTGGACGAACGGGTCAAATGACTTACAGATGTGGATCGCCCTAAACAACAGTGCGGTGGTTTCAAAGGTGGATGAAGTCATGCAGACAGCTGTGGAACTGTGGAGCTGTGCATCATGGGAAGGAATCAGAGGAGCTTTTTTTGGCCCTCTAACGTACGTCATGTTGACCACAGATGAGAGAGTCCTGACCTTCTGTATACGTCAGACATTTAACTAGCCGCCATTTGCCATTAATCTATTGGTACATTTTCATGTTTAAGGTTTTATCGTTATTTGTGTTATTTTCTTACTAAATTTTTACTTTATTTAGTGTTATTTTTACTAAATGAGAAACAATTATATGTAGGTGCATATCATAGAAAAGATAAATTATTTTTTCACTTTTCCTCTTTACTGATGTCTGTGATGGTATGTAGAGTCATTGGGGTTATTTCCCTCGACTGTATTAAAAATATGCTTGGATTCAGGCATGATGCCAACATTTTTAGTTTATCTGCTCCAGAGAGTCCTATTCTATTGGCAATATTTCTCTACAGGGAATTTTCACATTTGTGTGATCAATGGGCCCAACTTAAAGTAGTTAAACAATGTGTTAATTAGAAGGAGTGTCTACTAATACAGCTCTGGAAAAAAAAATGAAGGGACTACGGACAACATTTCTCCCAAATCCAAAATAAAAATGTTGTCATTTAGAGCATTTTTTTTTTTTCAGAAAATGAGAAATGGCTAAAATAACAAAAAGATGCAGAGCTTTTAGACCTCAAAAAAAGAAAAGTTCATAAAAAGTTTATATTCATAAGGTTTTAAAAGTTCAAAAAATCAATTTTGGTGGAATAACCCTGGGTTTTAATCACAGTTTTCATGCATCTTGACATGTTCTCCTCCACCAGTCTTACACACTGCTTTTGGATAACTTTATGCCTTTACTCCTGGTGCAGAAATTCAAGCAGTTCAGCTTGGTTTGATGGCTTGTGATCATCCATCTTCCTCTTGATTCTATTCCAGAGGTTTTTAAAAATGTGGTAAAATCAAGGAAAAGCATCATCTTTAAGTGGTCTCTTGTTTTTTTTTTTCCAGAGCTGTATATGGTCATGCATAAAGTATAGTATATGTATTGTCAATGTTGGCAGCTATACAGTAGAAGGAAAACACTTTCTTACACCTTCTTTGAATGGAAGTCAGTGTAAAGAGATTTAATCCCAACTAATTTTGGAGAGTTTCTATTGGTCCATTCATCATGAATTTTTGTCACAATGTAAAGAACAGCCCTCAAGACTCCCTGCTACTCTAGAAATATGCATGTTTAAGCTTAAATGAGTGAAGCAGGGCCTCCTCGTCTAGACAGATGTATTTTATTTACAATAATGAACTGCAGTGCCCCCGAAGCAGCAAGATGAAATGCTCCAGTTCTGGCGTTTTCTACACGGACCCCAAACTGGAGCCGAACCAGCAACCTCTCAGGGCTCCTGGTGTGGGGCGTGAACCCGCTGAGCCACTGCTACCCTAATCTATCACTGAAATTGTGCTCTGAATAATTAATATCATTTTTGTGCCAATCCGGCAGCTCCCAACTCCACTTCTCCACTCTCTTCACAGTGCCTTTCGGGCAGACTCATCAGATCACTGTAAACTCTCCAGAAACAAACTCAGCATTCCCAGTGGACAAACAAACCCCACTGGTGTCATATTAATGAATCAACTCCGCCGTGGAATGATACTGTAAATGTTTACACCACAAAGGAAAACAAACACGGTTTACGGAAGTAAATAGGATAGTTTGCAGGCTAATATTGAAATGGTGACTTTAATGATAAGCTCTTACTTTTGTCGAAACTAGCATTACAACCTCAATTAAGAATGTAAAGGAATCTTCTAAAATCCTTGTATGCAAAGGATAAGGCTGATATTCTTGAAATAGAATACAATTTGAATCCATGCTTGTGTCTCCTCAATGATAACTCCAACTTGGAGTTGAATAGGATACAGTGCAAGCTATTGTTCTCTGGATTTACTGCTGCTAAAAAGATGATTCCACAAAACTGGATTAAACCTGGTCTTCACATGGAATCATCATGACATCATGACTTCACCAGGCTAAGCCCATAACTGTTGAAACATGGCAGACTTTTGTGTTCAATATTTTGGATTTTCTGCTAAGTATGCATTGAATACTAACACTTACTCCTGTTGATCTCTATCTGTGAAGATGATTGTACCCATAGAAACTTGTTATTTATGCTCCCCTTTTATGCTCCCCTTGCTTTATGCCTGTCTGCTAAAATTCTTGATCACAAAAAAAAAACATTGGATGCTGGTGCTCTTCAGGCCCTCAGGTTGCATTATGTACTGGAAATCACTGCATGGGTTTGGGAACACTTCCAGAAATCATTCTGCCTGGGCCAAAGCTCATGTTTAGAATACTGAGATAGTTGAACAATTGAAAGATTGAACAATTGACCATTTTCCAGTTTGTGGATTGCATGGCGAACCCTGAGCTCATGCAGTGATTTTCAGCACAGAATCAGTTTAGCCTGTTTTATAAAGTGCATTTTTAAAATGCTCTTTTTAATTGAATTGATATTTCACATATTTTTTTTTTTTACTCATGAATAATAATATGTCTATACATCAGTTCTCCATTTACAATAACATGGCTTTTTACAAAGGTGTTACCAACCCAACTCTTTACCCTCCTAAACACGACCTTGTTTTTTTCCGGTGGTAGAAAAGGGGGTTCAAATACTTTCATTACTTTCCAATACACTCCAGTGCCCCCCCCCCTCCCCACCTCCTCAACCCACCCCAATATAAGATGTAGTGACACTACAATCAAATAGGAAGAGGGGGAATTTTGGGCGGTAGTGTGAGGGGGCTATGTGAAGCTTAAAGGCTCTAATAAAATGTAATCCTATTATGTGCACCCCCCTAGAGGGCAGTGATAATAAACGTTTCCCTAATAACACGACGAGGCCATTCCCCAAATGGGGAGCTTCTCTGGTTGCCTCCTGTAGCCACTTATTGCCTGCTCCACAGTGGGCCACTTTGCATGACTGAGGGTTGGGTCCAATCAAATAGTACATGAGCCATAACTGAAATTTGAAAGCCTCTCTAATTTCCTCTAATTTCGAGAAAACGCAGAAAGATCCGAGCCGAAGCGAAGGAGCTAATGAATGGACGAACAGGCAAAGTAAGCGAAATTGACTCGATCTGTCACCGCAATCATTCAATTATGCTATGCCACTCTCTTAAAGAGATTTGATTGAATAGGTGGCTAGTCGTTTTGCGCCTGACCCCCTCAGCTCCAGGCTCCGGTGGCAGGGGAGCAATAGTTAAACAAAACAAATGTCTTTCATCAAACTTCAGTTGGAGCTAATCTGCATTGTTTCTCCAGCAATATGTCTCGGGGGCTGCCGGGTGGAGGGAGGTAGGGAGGGAGGGAAGGGGGGATGATAGGGAACGAACGGGGAGGGGGGGGGGAACGGAGGTAGACTTGCAGAAAGCAGTGGGTGGTGGCAGGTCCCAGGAGGAGGCCAATCAGAAAGGCTCCGCCCTCATCCTGCCGTAGCGCCCAAGGTGGACTCAGGTGCACCATACACATGCTAATAACGCCTAAACTTGTTTGTTTACATACACAACTCCAGAGAATGAAGCAAAAAATGGAATTACACAAAGCAACAGGGGAAACAAAGAAAGCCGCAGACAAACAAATACGTCTCCGTCTCAGAGGCATCCACATTTCGTTCTGTCGTAATGTTTTAAACCTGAAACTGATATTTTTGCTTTATCTGATTGATTCTATTCACATGCCCTTAACACACTGTAAACTCGTTAGTTCTTTAATTTCATAAATATAGAATTATTCAAATTAGCTTCAGTCTTACAAAATATAAATACTTCCCCATTTCTTTCTAAGCACAATTTTTTAGCCTTAACATCAGTTTTTATTTCCTCTGACTGATCCTATTCCCATGCTCTTAACACTTTAAACTCTTTACTTTAGTTCTTTATTCTCTTAACTAGAGATTTGTTAAAATGAGCATCAGTTTCATCAACCTCAAAACTGAGCCCTGTGGGGTGCCACAAAATGTAAAAACAGACATATTTCTTTCTAGTCACTCTTTTTCAGTCTAAGCTTAGTTTTTACTTCATCTGGCTGATCCTGTTCCTATGCTCTTTACACATTAAACTTTTCAATTTAGTTCTTTACTCTTATAAGTCTAGATTTGTTCAAATGAGCATCAGTTTCATCAACCCTAAAACTGAGCCCTGTGGGACTCAATTTAAAAAAAAAAAACATTCACATTTCTTTTAGTCCTTGTTTTCAGTCTTAAACATAGTTTTTACTGCATCTGATTGATCCTATTCCCATGCTCTCAACACTGTAAACTCTTCACTTTAGTTCTTTACTCTCATAACTATAGAATTGTTCAAATTTGCATGTTTCATCAACCCTAAAACTGAGCCCTGTGGGACTTCTTAAAATGTAAAAACATCCACATTTCCTTCTTGTCCCCGTTTTTAGTCTTAAGCGTAGTTTTTTTTCTGTATCTGACTGATCCTATTCCTATGCTTTTAACACCGCAAACTCTTCACTGTTTTTCTTAAGTTCTCTGACTCTGACACTAAGCCATGTGGAACTAAACTACAAAAAAAAAAAAAAAAAAAAGAAATCTTAAGGGGGGCAAATACTTTTTTTTCATGCCACTGTATTTTACAGGTGTGTTAAAGGCCAAATTCATTTACATCCTTACACTGTTCTAAGCTTTGTACTCAGGTTTTACCGCTCACCGCTGCTGTCTAATCTGTTGACAGCCTCTGCATAAAACTCCTCAACCGCAGTGTTCCAGACTCTTCTGCGTGATGAATAATTTTTTTTTCCTGGTTGCCGCATTCTCATAGGCTACACTGAAATATTTACCAGCCCAGCAGGATGAGAGGATGTCAGTGTCATTCTCTTCACATTGAATTGTCATTTCTCTGGGTGAGTTATTAAGTGAGTGAGTGGAACGGCGGTGCGAGGTCCCAGAATAATAAAGGCTTATGTATATGGGTGTGTGTGTGTGTGTGTGTGCGTGGGTCTGTGTGTGTGTGTATGTGTGTGACCTTTCATTAGTGAGCATACTTGTTTGTGCGTATCAATCTTTTAGGATGTGCCTCGTTGTGTTGCGCTGCCTGTACGAGTGTGTGTACGAGTGTGTGTGTGTGTATGTCTGAGAATGTCGCAGTCTTTCCTGTTCCTGCAGCATCAGGCGACCCCAGAGCAGCGACTCAAGGCGGTTTGTAGAATCAAACAATTTCACGCTGCTACTGGAGGAGGAAATGAACTGAGCCCAGAGCAATAATAAAATTATACAAATGTTATTACAGCCTTGCCTGCTACTGTCCTACTTTAATTCAAATGTGGGTACTCCAGGCAGCCCTGGTGGCACAGACCTTCCTGAATAAATCAACATTAGCTTACGTCTAAATTATTAAGGAAGTGCGAGACTTTCTTGTTTATAGTATGAATTATTAAACCGCCGTTTAACGGCGCTATTTCACCGTCATTCCCTCATATATTAATTGCTAATGATTTCTAAGGTGTGTGTTTTATCTCTTTGCCGCTTTCGTTTGCTAAGCCGTCGCAAGCCTCTCTCTGCAGAGCGTTGGGAAGCCTTGTGGCTTCACTTTTTGCTCACTGAGGGTTTGGAGACTTGGGCTGCGGTTGGCTGTGGTGTTTTGGCGATGTCTTTTGCTATAGTCTCTCTACACGCTACTGTTCTTGATCTAATCTGAAGCTACATGAAGTTTGGAGGTGTGTAGTGATGATCTAATATGAAGCTACATGAAGTTTGGAGGTATATAGTGATGATCTAATCTGAAGCTACATGAAGTTTGGAGGTGTGTAGTGATGATCTAATATGAAGCTACATGAAGTTTGGAGGTGTGTAGTGATGATGAACTAATCTGAAGCTACATGAAGTTTGGAGGTATATAGTGATGATCTAATCTGAAGCTACATGAAGTTTGGAGGTGTGTAGTGATGATCTAATCTGAAGCTACATGAAGTTTGGAGGTGTGTAGTGATGATCTAATCTGAAGCTACATGAAGTTTGGAGGTGTGTAGTGATGATCTAATCTGAAGCTACATGAAGTTTGGAGGTGTGTAGTGATGATCTAATCTGAAGCTACATGAAGTTTGGAGGTGTGTAGTGATGATCTAATCTGAAGCTACATGAAGTTTGGAGGTGTGTAGTGATGATGAACTAATCTGAAGCTACATGAAGTTTGGAGGTGTGTAGTGATGATGAACTAATCTGAAGCTACATGAAGTTTGGAGGTGTATAGTGATGATCTAATCTGAAGCTACATGAAGTTTGGAGGTGTGTAGTGATGATGAACTAATCTGAAGCTACATGAAGTTTGGAGGTGTGTAGTGATAATGAACTAATCTGAAGCTACATGAAGTTTGGAGGTGTGTAGTGATGATGAACTAATCTGAAGCTACATGAAGTTTGGAGGTGTGTAGTGATGAACTAATCTGAAGCTACATGAAGTTTGGAGGTGTGTAGTGATGATGAACTAATCTGAAGATACATGAAGTTTGGAGGTGTGTAGTGATGATCTAATCTGAAGCTACATGAAGTTTGGAGGTGTGTAGTGATGATGAACTAATCTGAAGCTACATGAAGTTTGGAGGTGTGTAGTGATGATGAACTAATCTGAAGCTACATGAAGTTTGGAGGTGTGTAGTGATGATGAACTAATCTGAAGATACATGAAGTTTGGAGATGTGTAGTGATGATGAACTAATCTGAAGCTACATGAAGTTTGGAGGTGTGTAGTGATGATGAACTAATCTGAAGATACATGAAGTTTGGAGGTGTGTAGTGATGATCTAATCTGAAGCTACATGAAGTTTGGAGGTGTGTAGTGATGATGAACTAATCTGAAGCTACATGAAGTTTGGAGGTGTATAGTGATGATCTAATCTGAAGCTACATGAAGTTTGGAGGTGTGTAGTGAACAAATTGTGAACAAATTAGTGAACAAATTTGAAGCTACATGAAGTTTGGAGGTGTGTAGTGATGATGAACTAATCTGAAGCTACATGAAGTTTGGAGGTGTGTAGTGATGAACTAATCTGAAGCTACATGAAGTTTGGAGGTGTGTAGTGATGATCTAATATGAAGCTACATGAAGTTTGGAGGTGTGTAGTGATGATGAACTAATCTGAAGCTACATGAAGTTTGGAGGTATATAGTGATGATCTAATCTGAAGCTACATGAAGTTTGGAGGTGTGTAGTGATGATCTAATATGAAGCTACATGAAGTTTGGAGGTGTGTAGTGATGATCTAATCTGAAGCTACATGAAGTTTGGAGGTGTGTAGTGATGATCTAATATGAAGCTACATGAAGTTTGGATGTGTGTAGTGATGATCTAATCTGAAGCTACATGAAGTTTGGATGTGTGTAGTGATCTAATCTGAAGCTACATGAAGTTTGGAGGTGTGTAGTGATGATGAACTAATCTGAAGCTACATGAAGTTTGGAGGTGTGTAGTGATGATGAACTAATCTGAAGCTACATGAAGTTTGGAGGTGTGTAGTGATGATGAACTAATCTGAAGCTACATGAAGTTTGGAGGTGTGTAGTGATGATGAACTAATCTGAAGATACATGAAGTTTGGAGGTGTGTAGTGATGATCTAATCTGAAGCTACATGAAGTTTGGAGGTGTGTAGTGATGATGAACTAATCTGAAGCTACATGAAGTTTGGAGGTGTGTAGTGATGAACTAATCTGAAGCTACATGAAGTTTGGAGGTGTGTAGTGATGATCTAATATGAAGCTACATGAAGTTTGGAGGTGTGTAGTGATGATGAACTAATCTGAAGCTACATGAAGTTTGGAGGTATATAGTGATGATCTAATCTGAAGCTACATGAAATTTGGAGGTGTGTAGTGATGATCTAATATGAAGCTACATGAAGTTTGGAGGTGTGTAGTGATGATCTAATCTGAAGCTACATGAAGTTTGGAGGTGTGTAGTGATGATCTAATATGAAGCTACATGAAGTTTGGAGGTGTGTAGTGATGATGAACTAATCTGAAGCTACATGAAGTTTGGATGTGTGTTGTGATGATGAACTAATCTGAAGCTACATGAAGTTTGGAGGTGTGTAGTGATGAACTAATCTGAAGCTACATGAAGTTTGGAGGTGTATAGTGATGATGATCTAATCTGAAGCTACATGATGTTTGGAGGTGTATAGTGATGAACTAATCTGAAGCTAAATGAAGTTTGGAGGTGTGTAGTGAAGAAATCTAGTTTGTCTCAGAAGGTAGCTAGCTAGCTAACATTTCCGTTCCACCTTAAACAATGTAACAGAAGGCAGGGGCTGCAGTATTTAAGGCGGAACGGAAAAATACAATAAAATAAAAGCTAATCAAAACTAATTTCAGCTCCCCCTCACAGAGAAATTAAGAAATGGACAGTAATAATTTATTTCTGCACCACCTCCCCCCTTTCTGAAGAATTACAATAAAGCGCTTAAGTTAACTAGTTAACCAGCATCAGCTCGGTTACTGAACTTAGCACTCCTGATGGCGTATCGGCTGCTTGAAGGGTTGTCTTAATTCTTAGGGAAATAATTTCTCCCCGTCACTTCTCTTCCAAAGAGAAGGGTTACACTCGAGAACAAAGTGTAGGGGTAAGTGGTAAGGCCAGGGGGTGAAATGGGATTGGGTCTTAGTAGTGAGAAAATTTCACGACTGGAGTTGTTGCACAGGTGCTGCATCCATCTTGATCACAGACAAACCAAGTCTCCCTGAAGCTTTTTTCTTCTTTCTGCTGCCTTTTTTATTTTATTTTATTTTTTTTATTAGTATTTTTTATATGTATCTAAAATGTATTTTGTTTATAATTAAATGAATAAATCTTAATAAATAAAATATCTAAATAAATAAAACAAATTGGGGGAAAAATCACTAGAATGTGCTCACGGTTTTTGCTAATGCTAAAAACTAATTCCTGTTACTCAAACCATAAAAAGTAACAGGGCTGAGTGCCAGTAACAGAAGTGAGTTCCAGTAACAGGACTGAGTGCCAGTAACAGGAGTGAGTTCCTGTAACAGGAGTGAGTTCCAGTAACAGGAGTGAGTTCCAGTAACAGGACTGAGCAGAGTCCCCTGGTTTATTGATATATTAATGGTAAATATTAGTTAATGTAAAGCATTTTTTTTTCAATTTTCTTTAGTTTATCCTTTATCAATTTGTTTAATAAATTGCATGATAATAAATGTATTAAATTTCTTATTTTTAATGTTTTGTTTGTCCCATATAGCGTGTAATATAACATAGTAAACACACAGGCTACAGTCCGATATACTCACCTCTGAATGGCAAAAAAAACAGCGCTTAGCACAGTTATCGTCTAATGCTAATACTGCTCTAGCAGTGCTAGCCAGAGTTAGCAGCAGGCTACAGGCTGATAATACTCCCCTCGGAACTGCAAATGGGCTAGCGCTTAGCACGGTTAACGGCTAGTGCTAATACTGCTCCAGCCTGCTGCTGCAGAACTAAACTGAAACTCCTGTATAACTCTGTACTTCAGCAGAGTGGCTTTACTGCTCCTTAATACCTGACTGGTAGAATTCATACATACGGCGCAACAGATTATAAAATGCACTGTCAATTTTTGGAAAAATTAAACGATTTAAGTGCATTTTATAGTGCAAAAAATATGGTATGTTATATGCAATATACTGACACTGTCCTACCAATAAAAGCCCAAATCCCTATAGAATAATATACTAATAAACATATCATCACAATCAACATCAGTCACAGTGCACTGTTCTCAATGATGGGCATCATATCACACTGAAACTATTGCTCTGAAATACAGTGTTTGGGCCTTTTATTCTGCAGTATTGTTCTAAAAGAGCAATAGGTTGAGAAACTTTAGAATATATATAAGCCTATTAAAGTCTAGACCCAGAACCCATGGCTGTGCTCCAAAGTCTAAACCCAGACCCCCTGAAGCCCATTTCCCTGCCTGCTCCAAGTCAGTCATCTTCATGAGTCCAGCAAATGAGGGCATCAATCTGAGACCCTGTCAATACTCCTCATTGTGTATACAAGAGCAGGCGGGGGGCTTTAACCCTACAGACCATTCTTCAGATTATTCATCAGCTGGAGATGAAGCAGGCTCCTCACTGCGCCGGGCGTTCCAGCATCAGCTACTAATCAAACAGTCTACTATTAGCTCCAATAACGCATAAAGAAATAGAGCTGGAGCTCAGAGTTCAGGTTTTATACCTCAGAGTTATGCAGCCTTAAAGAAAGTGAGACATGTTTTACTTTCTGTTTACTGTCTGTTTTTTAAAACTAGTCTTAAAACCCATTTTTATCATGTGGCTTTCGTCCCAAAATGAGATTTTGCTCTTGTTTTGGTAGTTTTTTTCCGTTTTATTTGTTTTCCTAATTACTTTTTACTGTTTTATTTGCATCTTGTCTTATTGTTTTATGGTTTGTTTTATGTGTTTTATTTGTTTTCGTAATTACTTTTTACTTTTTTTATGTTTTATTTGTATCTCGTCTTATTGTTTTATAGTTTGTTTTATGATTTGTTTTATTTCTTTGTTGTTTTATAGTTTGTTTTATGTTTTTTTATTTCTATCTCGTCTTATTGTTTTAAGGTTTGTTTTATGATTTGTTTTATTTCTATCTTGTCTTATTGTTTTTTTTTTTATTTGTATTTTTATATCTTGTATTATTGTTTTATGGTTTGTTTTATGTCTTTATAATTATCTATATACAGCTCTTTGTTTAAGCTGTTGTTATTTTTTAAAGTGAGTTGAGTTAAAGTTAAGTTGAGTTGAAATTGTAATCTAGGAAAGAAATTGTAATCTAAGAAAGTGAATAAAGTATGGGTAAAAGCTACTTTGGGTTTGTTTAAATGTTAAAATCTTATGTTGTCAAACTGTTTTACCACAGCCATTTCTTTATCCTATGAAAAAAAAAAAAATCAATTTCATGGATAATGAAACAAGTGTCCTAAAATATAATATTGTTTTTAAGCAAAAATTAAATTATACTATGTGAAAATTTATATTTAAATTTCACTATGTGAAACAAGGCAATACAGTATTTGAATTTGGTCATTCTATAGAATTATTTTAATAACACTTGTGCTTATTCTCCTAGGTTTGCTGTCAACAAATGGTTATTGTTTGTTTGTTGATATTCATTAATGTGCTATTTTCCTTTACATTGTAATTTTTTTTTAAACCAATAAATCAGCGATTCTCTACTGGCGGGTCGAGAAGTGAAATATGTAATTTTGCAGCTTTGATGTTTAATTTTATTGTAGTAACCTTTATAGATGTAGTTGTCATATTCCTCCTTTCTTTAAGAAATGCTCTTAAATTCACTTTGCATGCATATGTATGTTTAAATGGGTTTTTCAAACGTATTTTTCAAAAATTAATCTGTTTGTACTAAATTAAAGTGGGTCACGACTTAATGACCTTGAGGAAATTTGGGTCCTGGGCTGAGGCCAGTTAAAAAACCTTGCAATAAAACATTAAAAAGCATGAATTAAATTATTGTGATAATGCTACTGACCCTGCAAATCACAGACTTAAAGGAAACAATTGATACATTTTAACTTAAAATTCAAAGTGGTTCATTATTTCATTGTATTTTTTTTGCTTTGTTTCCAGTCTGTGAGGTCCTAATTGGGATTAATACAAAAATTCTGATCCAATAAAAATCATGGAATAGAATAGAATTCAGTTTTTGTTATTTACTGCCCTCTGCTGGAAACCAACACACAAGCACCTGTCACTCCAGTTCATGCAGCCAGTGGTCTACAATGCCACCAGGTGGTCTGAACACTCACTTACAACTCCACAGTGTTTTTCAGGAGTTCACTATTATATATTATAGTGATGATATAAAGTATTAGTCAGGGCCTTATTGTTTAATAAAGAATAAAAAAAAAGTTTATTAATTTCTGAAACTCTTACCAGTTAAATTTTAATATTACTTGATAAATGTCTTAGGATGTACATGTTGAGAGTGATTTTGTAAAATGTAACATATTTCTTACATGAATAAATTGATGAATGTGGATTTATAATAAATAAAGTCATCAAGCAAGAATACAGATTTAAAGCAGTAACAAAAAAAAAAACAGACACAGTTTTCTTTTAATATAAACATAAACCATTTTAATTATGCTTACAAAGAATTTACATAGCAAAAGAAATAAAATCGAACAATGATACTACCATATTTTTCACACTATAAGGTGCACCTAAAATCTTTAAATTTTCCTAAAAATGGTTAGTGTGCCTTATAATCTGTTGCGCCTTATGTACAAATTTTACCAGTCAGGTTGTAAAGTGGGGCGGCACGGTGGCGCAGTGGGTAGCACTTCCGCCCCACAGCAAGACGGCCTGGGTTCAATTCCCGGCTGGGGCGGCCCGGGTCCCTCTGTGTGGAGTTTGCACGTTCTCCCCGTGTCTGCGTGGGTTTCCTCCGGGTGCTCCGGTTTCCTCCCACAGTCCAAAGACGGCACGTTCAGGCTAATTGGAACTTGATTGAAATTGCCCCTTAGGTGTGAGTGTGTGAGTGAATGTGTCTGTGTGTCTGTCCGTGTCTGTCTGCCCTGCGATGGATTGGCGGCCTGTCCAGGGTGTATCCTGCCTTCCGCCCGATGCCTGCTGGGATAGGCTCCAGCCCCCCCCCGCGACCCTACACGGATTAAGCGGTTGACAATGAGATGAGATGAGGTTGTAAAGTGCAGTGAAGCCACTTTACTGAAGTACAGCAATATACAGGAGTGTCAGTTTAGTTTTCCAACAGTATTAGCATTAGCCGCTAGCCGTGCTTAGTGCTAGCTCTTTCGCTGTTCAGAGATGAGAACAACCAGCCTTCAGTCTGCGTGTTTACCATGTTAAAACAATTTACATTTACTGGCGCTAACTGCGGCTAGCGGTTAGCCTTTAATGCTTATGCTGCTGCATCCAGCTATAGTGGAAATCTGGAAATCTAAGCTTAGTGTAAATAAACAGAAACACTTTACTCACCCAAATAAAAGTTTTCCAAAGATAAATCTGTGTAGATTAACATCCAGTGCTTGTCTGAAATGTTTTTTTTGTTTTGTTTACTTAGTTAGAGTTAGACTTTGCTGAGTTAGAAGGGAAACATGGCTACACCTCTGTTCCTTACTGGTGTTGCATAATGCGCCTTATAATCCAGTGCAATATATGTATGAAAATAGACCAGAAAATATAAATCTATAGATAGTGTGCCTTATAAGACTTATAAACACTTTATAGTGTAATACCACTACAGTAATACCACTACTACTAAAAAATAAAAAATAAAATAATAATAGAAAATTAAATTCATAAGCTTAATGATATGACAATAATACTATATAACACTATATTTCATGCTCACAGAAGTGACACTAAACTTTGGTCCTGCATGTTTGTCTGTTACAGTATGGCTGTAATAAAAGTATATAGGCATATATAAATAATACATAAAAATAATATATATTTTTTGTTTTGTATTGCTTAGTTACGGTATTGTATTGCTAAGTTGCTAACATTATGGTCTGCTTGGTCTGGTGAGATTAACATTTACTATATCATAAGCACACTGGTGCCAAAAGTAATGGGACATAGATTGGGTGAAAAAAATTAATTCCATTATAGAAGGTTAATATTATGGCCTGCAGTGGACAGGAGCACAGTGGGAGGTAATGACAGTGACCGGTTGCATCTGGCTAGAATTGTCCAAGTGAACATGCAAGTGACTCTGGCAGAAATTGTAAAGATACACATTCACTAAAGGAAGCCTCACACAGGTATCTCACAGGTCAGTGCGGAATTCTTTAGCTTCCATGGGGCATGGCAAAAGTCATGGGACAAAATACACAATACCTGGCATGTATGTGTGATATATATACACTACATTGGCAAAAATTTCTGATGGCTTTCATTGCATTTGTATATTGCATTGCAACTGTTGACTGTTGTCTAGGTTTATTTCAGTCAGTGGCGCACCTGTATTTCCCACCACCAAGATTGACACAGCTGCCAAGAAGTTCTCCTGAACACACCTCATTTCCAGACCACCAGACCCATCAGTGTAGATTTATTCCTAAACTCTATTTAGACGCTATTTTAATGGCGCAGGCGCAAGGCGTTAAAATAGATTGTTGGGTGTAAGATAGCAAAGAGCATTGTGATGAACCTTGTTTAGAGTGTACAACAGGGCACCAAATGTAACTTTTTTTTTACTAATGCCCTGTTTAAGCTGCACACATGCTAAGCCTCAAGACATAAGAGTCCCCTATTCTGATGACTTCTGCCAGGAGTATTAAAGAAATACTTCACCCAAAAATGGTTTCATGAGACAAGTGAGCTTAATGAGGTCCTGCTAGTGATTTGAGCAAGGATTTAATAACAGTTAGCCAGATTTGGGGGTAATTTTGGTGTTAAATTCTAATAAAATTCAATGGCTGTAAATGCTTTGGCCTGTACTGATGTACGCCCATTACAGTGACCCTGCAGGCTCTGTTGTGGCACTGCCTGCTTTAAAAAATGTGTTTACTCTTATTTTAAAGGTGCCTCATAAGGCAACTAGTGGGTTGAAAAGACTAAAAATGAAAGAAATTAAATAAAAATAAAAATGAAAAAAAAGCATAAATGATGGAACACAGTTACAACTTTGTATAAGAATGATGAAAAAAATATATGCAATCTTAAAAGACAAACACAAATCAGGAAAAAAAAACACATTTATACATTTATGCAATTATGCAGGAAATGCATAATAAAAAACATATATTGTATTTTTTTTTAAAGCATGCTGTATGAACCCCATACATTTCATATTTTGTCTGTTCATTCATGCATTTCATTCCACAATAAGTTGGGACAGTATTTACCACTTTGTGGTAATGTTGCCATTGCTTCTCAGAACATTTAATTCAATATATTGTGGAACTAAGGATACCATGTAATGATGTGTTTCAGGTGTTATTTTTATTTATTTATGTGGTTTTATGTATGTGGTTTTGCATTGTATTGCTAAAAAATGAATAGATTAATGGATTGAAACTAAACAATTCCTTGTTTACTTAATAAAATAATATTTTATATGTTTTTTTCATAGTTTGGATGGCTTTATCATTAATTTACAATGCAGAACATTTTATTATATTAAAATAATTAAAAAACACTGAATTTAAGGTGTGCCCAAACTTTTTTTTGTACTATATATATTAAAAATATAAATGAAACTGACTAGACAAAGCATGCAATGTCTTGGGTTCATACTACACAAAATAAATGTACAAAAAACAACAAAAAAAGCAAATGATTGATTTTGATAAGACTGCAAAACACCCTTTGCTTTGAATGGAGATGAGGTGAGGGCTCTACAAACCTGCTTTAGACCATCCTTAATCCCTGCCTCAATCCATCATAACAGGAATTCAGTAATTTCCTTAATGACCGTGATGCAATAACATCTTCGGATGTAACATGTGACACTAATCCATTTATGTCAGGGTAATGGCAGCATGGGTTTGAGTGATTCGAGTGATTTGAGAGTTCCTTGATCCTCTTTTCATGTAGTTTTTCACGTAGCTGGGTGATAAATGAGGATATGGCTTGAGTTGTGTGTTTGGTCAAGTGTAGGGAATCATTCCATTGAGATTTGACCGTGTTTAATTAAAAAAACAGGTTTGAAATCAGCAGAATTACGCTTTTTTTTGGACGCCCTGAAAGGAACGGTTCTCCCTGAGACAAGGCTGGAGGCTTGGGTCTTGCAGAATAAACCTCATCCAAAAATGCTAATGCTGCTAATTATGGCTTAAAAAAGCTAGTAAGACAAAAGTAATTGGTCTTAACATGTTCGTATCCCATGTTAGCATCAGCCACATTAGCTTCAGTAGGCCAGTATACCGTTTCACCTGGAGCAGGGTGTGGGTGGGGCTACTCATGGTAAAGGCCCACTCTGGTGGCCCTATACATTGGTCTCCATCTCCAGTTTGTACAGTAGTCATACGGAGGAAAGGACGTCTCCAGAGGAATCCTGGAGGGACTCCTTCTTTTCACCTTTCTCAGCATCAGAGGATCCAGGCTTGATCACAATCTCGTCAGGCTCTCCCGTATGATGGTTGTTGGGGCATTCTACTTCTTTGTACTTTCCAGAGCCATCTTTGAACATCGCCTTGCAGCGAGTCTTAAGGTCGGGGTCAGGGCAGTACAGGTACTCGTACAGTGCAGCTGCAAGGACCCCGCCTAGAATGGGACCCACCCAGTACACCTAGCAGGGAGATAAACAATGGTGTAAAAAATAATCACATTAATTACCAGTGATGGGAGTAACGGCGTTGAAATAAACGGCGTTACTAACTCCATTACTTTTTTCAGTAAGGAGTAATCTAACTCATTACTCTGACTGTAACTATAACGCTGTTACGATTTCCAACACCCTGTTACTGCACGGCACAAAAAAGGAATCGCTCGGCCACTTTATTCTACAGCTGTAACTCCCGAGCTTGCTACACTCTTGGCCGTTTCTGTGATTTAGCTGCACTGGAAACACAGCCGTTCCCACAGATCAACGTGGGTCCACCCCGTTCAACAGAATAAACAGCGAAAGGAACCACAAGTTCAGAGAGCAGAAGCTTGAAGACCTCGGACCACCTTGTATGTGATAGGTCTAACGAAAAGCTAGAAGCCAATCGGGTTAGAATGCCGCTTCACTGCATTATAATTCATTTGCATAATCTTCAACTCTGTGTCGCTTGTCGCCTCTCGTGTGTCACGGTAACAAATCGCACCCTGCCATAGGAAATGAATGGTCCCTGTCGCATTGTCACTTTCCAGTGTGAATGCAGGGTTAGCAATGACATTTTGTCAATCAAACATACCTGAAATAAATTAGAAAATGAAGCCTTCAATAGGCCACCACTGGTCTACCCAACCAAGCCAAAACCAAAGTGTTTTCCTCTGCAGGGAAATACACGTATACAGAAACAAACAATAAATCAAAGTAACACAGAATGGAAAAACAAAATATTAAAAATAGTTTTGTACACTCTATAGGCTAAAACCCCATAAAATAAACACAGACAAAAGACAATAAAATAATAATTAAAATCTTATAACCCCCACAGAACTCCCCTCTAAATGGTATGGCCCAAATGGGGCCTACTGAGCATGCTTCATTTTGCTCTGGCACTATTTAAGGGCAGCTAAAACAGAATTTTGGCCTTTTGCCAGACCAGGAAGGGAACAGAGGAGCACAGGTGAGTATGTACGTGTAATTCATTGCACTTGTAGCTAGTGATGGGCAGATGAAGCCTCACTGTGTTGAAACTGTGTTGCTGTATCACTTAATGGCGACATCTGCTGGACTAAGAAAGTCATTGCAAGCAACTGCGCGAGGAAATGCATCGGTCACGTGGTTTTCCTTAAAATGATAAGCGGCCCGACACAGGGGTTCGCCTTGTTTGCTCGGTGCATGCGCTGAAGTTTCAGTGTCGTCAGACCCATCGCTACCAAACGACACAGGAAGTGTATCGGTCACGTGGTTTTCCTTAACTTGATACGCGCACCGACACAGGGTTTCGCCTTGACAGCTCGGCGCATGTGTCGAGGTTTCAGGGTCGTCAGACCCATCACTACTTGTAGCTATTAAAAGAAGAAAATGTATAGCCAAGTAGTATGCTTCAACTGTGAAATGTGATACATGCTAGCAAAATATTTAACTTTTAAGCATTAACTGAGAAAATGGCTGGATAAGTGTGTATGAACAGAGTAGGGACTGGAAACTAATTTGTTGGATCTGTCAGGGGTGAAAATGTAAGAAGAAGTAGAAAGTCATATAAAATATTAATTACTCCAGTAAAGTATTGATAACCAACAATTCTACTTAAGTAATGTAGCAAATTATTTGTACTTCTTTAAGGTAAGATAAGGCATTGGTAGGCTCTGTTAAAGTATAGTATGCCACAGATGAATGCCCCAATGCTTTCTGGTAGTTGGTTTTAGATGGTCTAAGCTGGGTTTTTTTTATGGTCAAGATGGTTGGAAAGCTGCTCATGCAGTTTAAAACAAAGTCTATGCTCATAAACTACATGGTTACCCAGCTATAGTGCATGTTACATTATATTTTGTAGCATGCACTAGAGCTATTTTAGCAGCCTTACTCATTATTAGGGAGGTGGTGCTAATGTTTTGGCTCTTTAATATACAAAAATCAAATGCAGGTATGGAAAAGCAAGTCTGCACATTTCAAAGACAACTTCCTATTTACAGAGGCTTATGTAGGAGTGTCTGCAACCATTACAAAGGCCAGTATAGAGTCTCTGAGAGTTAATATAAGTGTGTATCAGAAAGGGAAGGCATGGAGGGCTGAGTGGACAGTAGGCACAGAGTTCAAAACTTTATTAATAGAAAACAAATCACTGGGAAAACTTCCAAATGAAAAGTTGGCACAAATCAACATACAAGACCTGACAACCAACAAAGGGCGACCTTCGACATTCAAAATCTGCTTATAAATAGCCTATCAGGTACGTGATGAACATCATTTGTAGTAAGTCAGCTCTTTAGTGACCTATTAGTGTAAATATATTAATTATATATTAGAGCAAAACATTTTTTAACTGGTTTTGGAAACCCTCTATGTGTTAAAGATAGATTTTCTGATGCACAGTGTGCTAGTGCATCTTAATATATATATATATATATATATATATATCATTGAAAAGTTACTTTATCTCAGTAATTCAGTTAAAAATGTGCAACTGTAAAAGTGATATTTTAAACATTTATTTATTTTATTGTTAATTTATGGCTTTCAGCCAATGAAAACCCAAAAATCTGTGGTAATCATTAGTATTTTACTAATGAAATAAAATGTAATCAAATTTGGAGCATTGCCTTAACTGATGGAGTTATTTAATATAACTTAATTTTGGGGTATTTATTAAATGCTTTTTGCTTAAAAAAATCTTTTTTTTGCATGATTTTTAGATGATTTTAACAGGTATCCCAAATTAAAATACACTATTTTTTATTATGCATTTCCTTTATAAATGCATAAATGTTGTTTTTTTTTCTGATTTGTGTTTGTCAAAATTTGATGATTATATTGGAAATAATATTGGAGGAGACAAATTGGGAAAAATAGTTATGATGGAGGTCAGATAGCAAAGACAACAAGAGAGGGCAAACAAATCAATATGTTATTATATTTCTATATGTATTAATTCTAATCAAGATCTTCTAATCTTGATTAGACTAATAAAGAAGCCCCAGACTATCCCTATGATTTGGAAATTGGTTTTTACCAACCTGATTACATATGGAGCCCTACTGGACCCTTGTGACTTGGTTAATAACACCAGCTGTATAATCTTGCTGTAAAACTGGCACTGTTAATAAGATACAATGATAGGTGATAGGAATGCTGCTGATTTGAATGGTGAACATGCAAAGTGAGGCTTTCCTAGAAGGGGTTCTTTTAAGCTGAAGTGAACTCTGCCTGCAGGATCATGTAGCAGGATGGGCAACTCAGGGATGCTGCCACATCATATCTGTCTCTGGGTGAATACAGTTGGTATTATGTGACCCCGTATGCTAAATATAGCTTCACCAATATAACTATTTACAATCCATTTTCTTCCCTTTTCTTGGATATATTGGATTATGAATTTTATACGGGGTCAGGTAGTTAAATGCCAGGTTAATGTATAATAACTGAGGTTTATTTGTGAGTTTTGTTTAATCCAGTTGTCTCATATTCAAAATTTTGAGATTATGTAAGGTCTTGGCTGATTAGTAATGGTTTCCAATCTAGCACATACTAATGCATCTCAAAAAACTAAAATATTATTGAATTGTTACTTTATTTCAATAATTCAATTCCAAATGTGAAACTTGTATATTAAATGAATGAAAACTCAATTCAGTGTCTTAGAAAATTAGAGTATATCTTATAATGAGTTTCACACTTTGAACTGAATTACTGAAATAAAGTAACTTTTCAATTATATTCAATTTTTTGTAGATGCACTAGTATTTACATTAGGGTATCATTAGTTAATTGAAAAATACATTAATCAGGATATTTCCAAAATATTCCATGGGAAAATGATAACTTGCAAAACAGTACGGTATAGTGTGAAACTGGTCTAAATGATTAAACCTCCAGTTTAACTGCAGGAATGGAACTGGTCACCTCTGTCCTACAGTAGCTGGAGTGAAGAACATCTTCACTATGAGGGTTTGGAAGCTGACTGCATTACATGTGTCATTATAAGCCAGTGACATTAGTGAGACATTGACTGCCCTGTAAACATAGCATCAACCTTTATCCTTATGGAGCTTCGGCGATGCCCTGGAGGAGCGCCGGATCAGGTGTGTATTTGTTCCTGGCAGAGGACATGGATATGTGACCTTCTTGAATTTCAGTTTGTAGTAGATTCTCTGCATTGATGGGATAATTAGCCTGAGGGCTAACCCCTGCTGCAGCGGGCGCGGTGCAGCCTTAGCATAACTCAACCCGACGCCAATTACTGAGCAGAGGAATCGATAACGGAAATCTTCTGTAGAATAAATCTTACAGCATTATTAATATAGAGGTTCTGAGATTCTGACACTGCTCATCTTCTTTTTTAATGTTAGAATGACTTGGATTCTTACCCAGTGGCTCTCCCAGCTCCATGTGATGACTGCGGGTCCGAATGAGCGAGCAGGGTTCATGCTGGCTCCAGTATAGGGGATCTGCAACAAGAGAGGAATTAAGAAATGTATTCTACGTATTAAGGGTAATTGGTCATGCAAATATGACAATATTTCTTGCAAAACATAAAAAAAATGTATATACTCCCATGATTATTACCTGAGTGTCCCTTTAGCAATGAAAATGTGCATTTAGATGGTGAATTACAGCAACATTCTTCAATATACTCAGAAATTAGCAATATATAGAATGTAAACAATATTATATTTATACTCAAGACACAAAACTGGACAATATATAAACTGATGCCATATTGAATGACTGATGTATTTCATCACCTTTAAAAATAAAAAGGCAGTTTTTATTTCTTTCTGTACATAGATAAAAAAAATGTTCAGAGTGAAACACTCATTATAATTGGTGGGGCTAAACTGCTGGAGGCAAAATGTGCTAATTTCCAGATAGCAAAGTCACGTTATTTGGGCCAGATCCTGGGCCAGTGCAACTCTGGAATCTGGAATGTTGGACTGATTCTGTTCCAAATTCTTGGCTCACATCAGGGCAGAGTGCTGCATATGCGAACACCCCAGTCGCTAAGTATAATACGACAATTGGCCCAAGCCTCATGTGCCAGCACCCCGGTTGCTGAGTATAATACGACAATTGGCCCGAGCCACATGTGCCAACACCCTAGTTGCTGAGCATAACAACAGTTGGCCCAATCCTCAGGTGCCAACATCTAGTTGCCAAGTTTAACCTTCTGAGACCTGAACTTTTGGGATCAGTAGGACCTACAAGTATTACAAATAAACTTTGACTTTTTACAGGAAACAAAAAAAAAACAAACAAAAAAAAGTCCTCATATTTTAACATTAGAAATGATCCCTGCCATTTGGGACCAGAAGCACCCAATAAGTTCAAAAAACACATTTTAAGCTTTGATTAGAATTTGTACATGACTTATGTTTCTATCTGGACTAACTGTAGAGACTTTTGACTGCGATTCCTGTGAACTTCTTCTCAATTAGTTAAGTATAATGTTGTCATGGTACTAGATGGAATTGTCTCTGCATTAGAGCCAAAGGGTAAACATTCTTTAAAAATCATGCTGCAAAGAAGCATAAATGTAATGTCCCTATATGAGGACGCAGGGTCTCGAGAGGAATTGGCCCAAACCACATATGCCAACATCTGGTTGCTGAGTATAATATAGGATTTGGCCCAAGCCTCATGTTCCAACACTCTGGCTGCTGAGTATAATATAGGAATTGGCCCAAGCCTCATGTTCCAACACTGCAGTTACTGAGTATAATATAGGATTTGGCCCAAGCCTCATGTTCCAACACTCCAGTTACTGAGTATAATATAGGATTTGGCCCAAGCCTCATGTTCCAACACTGCAGTTACTGAGTATAATATAGGATTTGGCCCAAGCCTCATGTTCCAACACTCTGGCTGCTGAGTATAATATAGGATTTGGCCCAAGCCTCATGTTCCAACACTCTGGCTGCTGAGTATAATATAGGAATTGGCCCAAGCCTCATGTTCCAACACTGCAGTTACTGAGTATAATATAGGATTTGGCCCAAGCCTCATGTTCCAACACTGCAGTTACTGAGTATAATATAGGATTTGGCCCAAGCCTCATGTTCCAACACTCCAGTTACTGAGTATAATATAGGATTTGGCCCAAGCCTCATGTTCCAACACTGCAGTTACTGAGTATAATATAGGATTTGGCCCAAGCCTCATGTTCCAACACTCCAGTTACTGAGTATAATATAGGATTTGGCCCAAGCCTCATGTTCCAACACTGCAGTTACTGAGTATAATATAGGATTTGGCCCAAGCCTCATGTTCCAACACTGCAGTTACTGAGTATAATATAGGATTTGGCCCAAGCCTCATGTTCCAACACTCCAGTTGCTGAGTATAATATAGGATTTGGCCCAAGCCTCATGTTCCAACACTCCAGTTGCTGAGTATAATATAGGATTTGGCCCAAGCCTCATGTTCCAACACTCCAGTTACTGAGTATAATATAGGATTTGGCCCAAGCCTCATGTTCCAACACTCCAGTTACTGAGTATAATATAGGATTTGGCCCAAGTCTCATGTTCCATCACTCCAGTTACTGAGTACAATATAGGATTTGGCCCAAGTCTCATGTTCCATCACTCCAGTTACTGAGTACAATATAGGATTTGGCCCAAGCCTCATGTTCCAACACTGCAGTTACTGAGTATAATATAGGATTTGGCCCAAGCCTCATGTTCCAACACTCCAGTTACTGAGTATAATATAGGATTTGGCCCAAGCCTCATGTTCCAACACTGCAGTTACTGAGTATAATATAGGATTTGGCCCAAGCCTCATGTTCCAACACTTCAGTTACTGAGTATAATATAGGATTTGGCCCAAGCCTCATGTTCCAACACTGCAGTTACTGAGTATAATATAGGATTTGGCCCAAGCCTCATGTTCCAACACTTCAGTTACTGAGTATAATATAGGATTTGGCCCAAGCCTCATGTTCCAACACTCCAGTTACTGAGTATAATATAGGATTTGGCCCAAGCCTCATGTTCCAACACTCCAGTTACTGAGTATAATATAGGATTTGGCCCAAGTCTCATGTTCCATCACTCCAGTTACTGAGTACAATATAGGATTTGGCCCAAGTCTCATGTTCCATCACTCCAGTTACTGAGTATAATAAAGAATTTGGCCCAAGCCTCTTGTTCCCACACTCTGGCTGCTGAGTATAATAAAGGATTTGGCCAAGGCAACTGTGCCAACATGTAGACCGAAAAAAAAATATATAGAAATAAATCAAAATTACAAGTTTCTTTAGTTAGATTTCTCATATCACAAATCAGTTTTTAGGCTTTACTCTGATCTAAGAAATCAAACTATGCTGTTACATCTCCACACAAAACATTATACATATTATACATAATACATATTACATAATTAAATAACTGCAGCAATCTAATTATGATCAAAATATTCAGAGCATGTAAATGCACTTGTTGTTTAATACACTACTTACTAGGCCCACTAGATGTCCAACCCCCCAGCCCATCTCTAATGCCAATAATGAATTCCATTCCCCACCATAAATCATATAAGAATCATTTTAAATTCACTGTTTACGAAGCAAAAACCAATTTAGACCCTTCTGAAGCTGTGTTAAATGGTATACTCTGTTGATTGTTGCATTAACTGACTGGTCTGTGCTGTTTCGAAGAGGGAATACACAATTAATGGCTCTTTATCAGAGCCTGTGCTGCAACTTTGTTATTGTAAAATCCCTGATGAGGCTGTGGATTTAAATGATCTCATTTACAAAATCAAATGAGCGGGCTGACTGCATCCCCCAACAGACAATGCCTCTAAAGGCCTGCTGAACTATCTGATATAACCAAGCTCTGACTGCTGTTAAAACTCTGTCTGCAGTCAGTTATCTTTTTTTTTTTTTTTTTACTTTTTACTTGCATTATGCTGCATTATGGTTAAGAAGTAATAGTTGTTTGTCCTATATTTTCATATGTTTACTCAAAGAAAGGTATGAAAGACAGTAAACCTGCAAAAATGTTACATCTGTTGTTTGTAAAACTGGATATTCGCAAACATTACTCAACTATTTAGATTAAAATGGTAGCTTTGACTTAAAACAACTTATAATAATTAAGTTTAGTCGTTTGTCACTGTTAACTTCTTTTCCACAGGCTCCTGCTGCCATCTATTAGCATACTAGATGGGTTCACCCATCACTGGCACTCACAGTCAGTGTGTAGTCAATCCCTGGCTACTTTAGATAAGCTTGTAGATCATTAATCAGTGGATTTACTGCCTGGCCTTCTGCTGTAGGTTTTAAAACTAAAGTATTTTTTTAGAGTTATGGTTCAGTTAATAACACTCAGTGTTCTTTAAACATATAGCTTTGTTTCAAGTAAATAATTATGAACTGTAATAAAACAACCAGATAAAATGTATTATCATTTCTATGAATATTTCAAATCCATATTTTAGTTCATTAAGGGCGTTTTCACACCTGTAGTTTGTTTCTCTGGTCCGCATCAGTTAATGAGTTCATTTACTTGGAGCGTTTTCTCGCTCTGTTCGGTCTGGTTTCACATAGGCATAAATGTAAACGCACCACAATGCGCATCAATAAACCACGCGAGCAGCCTGTGTCCTCTGATTGGTCAGAGCTGTCTGACACGGGAGTACATTAAATATAAATATACAAAAAAAGTAAATACAGCGAGATGATTTTGTGTTCCAGCGCGTATATCTGTGCTTTAACACTGAACGCTGAAACGCTGCACTTTCAAACACAGTGTTTCTACGTGCAGCGCAGATTTATACATAATAAACAGAGTCACGCGGCTGTGAGCAGTGAATGCAGCGCAGACGGCGCGTGCATGGACACAGTGTTTGTTCACAGCTGTGGTAATTAGCGTTATCTGGCTAATATATCAGTTTAAACTGTGCTTGCTTTATCAGCAGTTTAGCTCAAGTAAATGGCTTATATTTAATAGCTGGGTCGGATCGAAACCGGATCACGTTCTCACCAAAGAGAACCACTCCAGAGTTCGTTTGGTACCGGACCGAGACCACCTCCTCTAGCTGGTCTCGGTCCTGTTCTTTTGATCCGCACCCGAGTGCGATTACTGTTTTCAAACCTGCTCAATCGAACCGCACTAAAGTTACAAACGGACCAGAGTTCGTTTTAACCGGACCAAATGGTGCTGGTGTGAAAACGCCCTAAAACAACTAAATAGGAGACCTTTCTATTCACGTGACTGTATACTTATTGTGAATAGCAGTTGATCTAACAAAAATAAAGTTGAACCAACTTGCAATTTAGGTGTATTGTTCGTATATTTCTTTTGTATTTTAAATGTGTTGCGATGTTTGTTGCTGTCTTGCACCTCGTGTAAGATAGACATCGTGGTCAGAAAGTGAGGTGTGTTCAGGTAAATTTCTGGTATGTTTCTATCTTGGCGGCGAGAAATACAGGTGCACCACTGACTGATCCAACAATCAACAACAATCAACAACAATCAACAGCCAGTCTCCTAATCCTATCTTAGCCATGCACTTTACTCACAGCTATTCTGTCACCTATTGGACTATGTCCTCACTTCCACACACTCTAGAAACCTGCACATCTATATAGCATTGTATACGATCTTACTTAGCATATTCCCGTGCAATACTATTTGTCAGTATTTCCATAGTGTAAGTTATTGTGTGTATTGATAATGTGTATTGTGTATATTAAGTTATCTATATATTCTTTTTATTTTCACTTACATGTACACCTGTACTCTGTGATGTGACAATAAAAAAAATGAATCTTGTTTCTTGAATCTGTGCGTGCCCTCATTGTGTGTACACCCCCACTCCTTACACCCAAATAAACGCACTGCAGAGTGCAAACTTGACTTTTACAGAAACAATAAACAGAATAAAGAATAAAATAAAATTGTTGTTCCCTTAAATGAGCTGCTCGTGTATCTACACAGCCTGAACATGCAGGACAGTATGCTGATATGCACAAAGCACAAGGCTTTTATGATACGAACACACCAAAGTCAGAGCGCACCTGGCTCTTAAAGGGAATCACAATTATTACACTGATTAGTTATTTCATGTTAATCCTAAAACACACACGATTAAAAATCCAGCTGCGAGATTCGTAATTGGGCGATTCTAAAATAGGGCCCTTATAGTGCATATAGTGTTATTTTAACCCCTTAAATCCTTTAACTACATACATTTTATAGGTCTTACAATCGAACCCTGTGGAACTCCACATAATGTAGTAAGCTGTTAAGCTGGTAAAGGCTATAAAATATCTTCTTATCAGTTTAGAATTAAGTGAATCCACATCCTAGCGTTTAATAATTAAGGGGTTAATAAAAAAAAGTGTTGAGAAAAAATAAAGTCAGGTGTGTTTGATATTGCTGCAGCTAAGCACGGCGCTGGGCTAATTCACCCGAGGGTTTACTCTGGGAGTCAGTTGCTATAGCTGTGCCAACTTTGGGGAACAGGTAGGATGTCTGAGGTCTCCCACTGAGAAATTGTTTTCTAAGACTTTTGTATAAATAATTTTCAGACCTGTAATTTCCTGGCAGGCCTCATAGTAAAACAGATGAGTTTATTTGTTCTTATATACCCCTCTATGATTAAAACTGAGAACCTTCTCAGTGTAGACCCTGTAGACCCTCTGTAGACCTTTTAAACCTTAGTTCCCACCCTAATTTACAACATTTATTAAATTCAGGTAATAATGCGCTTCAGGAAAGTGATAATACTGTGCTAAAGTGTGTTAGTTTGGGCTTAAAACCAAATTCTACTGCAGGATTAAATCTATGGAAAGGTCAATAGTATGAGAACACTAGAAGCCTTTTGTATCGCAGCATAATTGTTTTACAACAATACATTTTTTAAGATTTACTCTGAAGGAACATATTATAACTAGGTGTCAATCGATTAAAACATTTAATCTGATTAACTATGATTAATCACACTTGGTTTTTATAGTGGATATTTAAATGTAAATAAAAGAATGTATGTAAGAAATGTAAAATGCAATTATTATCATTATTATTAGTGGTTTTAATTAAAATACTAGTTTATACTTGTAGGTTTGAGGGAAGATAAATCCAACGTGAGGCGCTGGCATAAAGAATGCATGATAAATTGAATAAAGAACTGTTTTTTTTTTACTTATTGTAAACATCTCCGCTTTTTTGTAAGGATTTCTGATTTAAAACTTAATTTACTGAGTATAAAAGAGCCTGTACTTGGTACTTGGTTTCTCCCTCTGTTAGGTTAGGATTCACACAGGCATAAACCTAAACGCACCAAAATGCGCACCAATAAACCATGCAAGCACATCGTCTCCTCTGATTGGTCAGAGCTATCTGGCGCGGAAGCAAGAAAGTCAATATATTGAGAAGATTCTGGTGTTTCAGAGTGTATATCTGTGCAGTGTGAAGCTGCTTTAAACACAGAATGCTAAAAATTTGATGCACTTTTGAACACAGTAAATGCTGCACAGACCATGCTCTTATTGTGCAAACAGCAAGGAGCAGCAGAGAGCATTAAAATATCAGATTAAACTGCACCTAATCAGTAGTTTTGTTCAATTAAAAAGGTATATTGGATATCTGAGTCAGATTGAGACCAGATCACGTTCTCACCACAAGTGAACTACTTAAAAAATATATATAATAATAATAAATCCCATCAAAATATGATTTCTGTGTAGTCTGAAGTTTTCTTAATATGATACATAGTCAGTTAAAGTGCCACTAAACTCTAAACCATATTTTTTTCATTAGTAGCTAAAATTTGTTCCTTTAAAGGTCCTTCACAATATGCAGATCAGTCAATCAATAATACCACCCCCCTGCTGACGTCCAACCATCTGCGTCTTACTGCTATCAGAGGCACACTGCTGCTGCTGCAGCGCAACCAATCAGCTCTCCCTCTTGTCCCGCTCCTAAACCCATACATCACCCAGTGCTACTCCCAAACTACCCCTTCCAGTTTTGTGGCCTTTTTCAAAGCTGAGCTGAGGGTGGAGTCAGCAAAAATCAGGGGGGCTTAGTGCCCCTTTAAAAAATTAACAATCAAATCTTTTTGAGGGCCAAAAGCCACAGTATTCTGACGATGACCCAGGAGCTGATTTAGACTCTCCAGTCTCAATCTCAGGGCCTCCACTGCTGTGGATTTTCATTTCCGCGCTCTAACACACCATGAAGGGCTGGATAATTAACTGATGAGCTGGATCAGGTGTGTTAGAGCAGGAAAACACAGCAGAGCACAGGGACCATGGCCTGGGAGCGAGAACTCCGTTCTGAAGGGTTGTGTTCACTAACCGCAAACAGATGGCCGATGAGTACGGCGATGCCGATGGCCAGGCTGGCCGATCCTTTGAGGTCGCTGCGCTTGTGGTCGCAGGTGGAGAAGACCGTGAAGACCAGCTCGAACGTGATCAGAAGCTCCACAACCAGGGCATGGCCCACTGAGATACGGGGATTAACCTGCCCAAAGCAAACCATGGAGAGGTTCACACCATCAATTCTGTTTGGATTATTCGCTCCATTTAACATAACGACTAGAATCAGGCCATTAAATGTTACATTAAACACTGGATTAACTACTGGGAGCTACAAATGAAGCTGTGTGGTGTAAACTATAAGTATACTAGGCTACAAAGGCAATAAAAAGTCACATAAAAAATTACCAGCTGTTATTTACATTGTGTGAGTACATGGTTTAGCAGCACTTATTTAATATATTGTTAAACAATGCTAAATTGTAATGCCTAAATATGTTTTAAATAATAATAGATAGAGATATCTGTAATAATTAAAAATGTATTACTATCATACTAATGTGGTCACATTTTCTATTAATGGTAGGTATGTCAGACTCTATACGCATAATCATTATAATGCATTTATAAAGCATTATAAGCATGTCTATAAGCATTTATACCAAAATATATAACACATTATAACCATGTTTATATTATACCGTAATTCATCCTAAGGTGCACTTGTATGTGTTATATATTATTCACTCACTATTAATATATTTCAATTATGGACATTTGTCACTTATAGTGTACAACAACCCATTGTACTGTATGTGATACATTATAAATTGTTTTTTTAAAGCTAGTAAAATATTTTAAAGAACTATATTTCATGAGTAGTTAAAAGTGATAATAGCATGCTTTGTTAAGGCAGCTTTGTTGATTTTCTTGGTATTGACATATAACATCTTATAAACAGAGCATAATAAAGATTATATATATTTATATAAGCAAGCAATATAAAGCAATATATATATAACACGTAAGAACATAATATAATACATAAAATAATATGTAAATAATAAAT
The DNA here is from genome assembly GCF_023375975.1 of Astyanax mexicanus. Lineage (NCBI taxonomy): Eukaryota > Metazoa > Chordata > Actinopteri > Characiformes > Acestrorhamphidae > Astyanax > Astyanax mexicanus. The sequence goes on along the minus strand of NC_064415.1, from coordinate 10,503,333 downwards.
CTCAATTACATTGATATCCATGAGTTCTATGAAGATGCAAATTAAAACTCTAAGCTACCTAAAATGATAAATTGTTTTTTTGTTCTTTTGAAAATGTAATTGATTAAAAATAGCAGTATCGTCTAAAACAGTACCTTATAACAAAGAACAAATACTGTAATCAGTATTTATCATGTATATGGAATCATACATTACAAATAATAGGTAATCACAAGTGGTGTCAAGCGATAAAAATAAATTAATCTAATGAATCACAACAATATTCTTTGATTAATTGTTATGAATCACAATTTTGATTGTAAATAAAAATAATGATTAGTTTGATTGGGGAGAATTTTATTAATTACAGCAATATTACTACAGTTAATCATGATTTTAGTCCATATTTCAGTATAAATAAAAAAAATGCTGTAAATAAATTTAATCTACCTTCTGAACTCAACAGTATGGATGACATATATTTATATCACTTAATAAAACTACTAATCTAGTCTCCAAGTTCTGTTAAAAAAAGAGGAAATTTTGACCCAAAGTTGATAAAAGATTTATTTGTGTTTAAAACAAAATATATATATTTTTATTATTATTTATTTCCCTTTTTTTCCTCCCAAATTGTCTATTCAATTGTCCCACCCCTTTGTGCGTCCCCATCACCAGTGGGATGACACTTTTTTTTTTTTTAAGATTAATCACATGCGTTAATGCATTAACATTGACAATACTGGTAATAATGCAATTGTGTGCTAAAACACACCCTCACTATTAAAAGCATCTCACCGTTGTGACACCCATTCCTCCTCTCACCGCGCTTGGCGTGACCAGAAAGAGCAGCCCCGCCCCTACGATGGCTCCCAGGCACTGAGCCAGTATGTAGAACAGGGCCTTAGCCAGACTCATCTTCCGGGTGACCACCATCGCCGCGGTGACCGCCGGGTTGATGTGGCCTCCGCTGATGTGACCGAAACACTGCACCATGGTGGCGATGCTCAGGCCGAAGCACAGGGAGATGAGCACCAGGTCTGCAGGAGGCGGGTTCTCCGTACCTGAAGCCCAGTTGATGGTGGAGCCCAAACTCAGGAGAACAAAGATCAGCGTGGCTAAAAACTCTCCTGAAACGGCTCGCCAGAACGCCTTCGTCCAAATACCTTTAAACGCCGCCATGATGCTCTCACAGCTGCACGATGGTAGGCACCTGCAGGTCAACACAAACAGAAAGAGTAAGTAAATGATGTGGGGTTGGTTGATGCTGCAGTTGGTCTGCAGGTTTAGGTTCAGCAACAGTATGTGCTGAAAGAATGAGGTCAGCTGACTACCTGAATATACTGAATATAGACCAGGTTATTCCATCAATGGATTTATTTTTTCTTCCCCGATGATCACAGACATATTCCAAGATAACAGCAATCATCATTTTCACACATGGATTGAGAGAGAGTTCACCACTGAGTCCAGATCTTAACCTCATTGAGAATCTTTGGGATGTGCTGGATGGAGAAGAGAGACTTTGTGCAGTGGTCAGACTCTACCATCATCAATGCTCTTCGAAGATCTTGGTGAAAAATTAATTAATGCAACACTGGACTGAAATAAATCTTGTGACGTTGCAGAAGCTTATCAAAACAATGACACAGTGAATGCATAAAGCTGCAATCAAAGATAAAAACGGTCCAAACCAATATTAGTGTGTGTGACCAAGCAGAAATAACTACTGAGAGTTCCAGTGGCGTGCAGTTAATATAGTGGGTACCCAGAGGTGGAAATTTATTAATTACATTTACTCAAGTTACTGTAATTGAGTACATTTTATGAGTAATTTGTGATTTTTAAAGTAGTTTTTAAAGTAGGTAATTTTACTTTTACTCAAGTACATTTTGACACAAGTAATTTACTTTGCTACATTGGAAAACTCCCCGTTACTGAGTAAAAAATAAAATGCTGGGAAAAAAAACAATTGTCTGAATTAAAAAAAAGAATTGGCACGGATGCTCGCGCGTGGAATAACGAGGCAATAACGTCCTCATGCAATACAAAATGTGCTCCGTCGGACAGAGCTGTCAGCTTTCAAAACTTCCACATCAAACCTGAGAAAGCATTTGGTGTAAATATTTTTATCATTAAACAATCTGCTTAAAAGTAAAAAAAAAAACAAACATGTAAATAGCAGTTAAAGCATTGTAAAAGCATTGTTAAAGAATTGTAAAACTATAAAAATACAGTTTATATTTACCTATATGACCATAACTTTTTAACAGTAAAGAAAAAAAAAATGGATCATAGAAACCTTTACCACTTGTTTTATGGTTTGGTCGGAACAAATAGTGCCTAAAAGGTCCAAATTATTAGGTGGAATAATAGTTAATGAAAAACAATTTATTTTATAATTTGTTTTTACTTTTTACATCAAATAATTAAAAGTAACTATGTAACTTTTACTCAAAGTACATTTTAAATTGAGTACTTTTTTACTTTTACTCGAGTAGATTTTTAGATGGGTACTTTTACTTTTACTTGAGTAGAACTTTAGCAAAGCAAAGGTACTTTTACATAATTACAATTTTTCAGTACTTTTTCCACCTCTGCCGACCTACATATAGATTTATATTAGAACTACATATTTTCTTTCTCGACTTTCTCAAGTTATATGACCTTAATGCACATTAACAGCCCAAAAATACAGCAGCTACAAACAACAAAATCAATGCTTAATTTTCCTATACGTACATCCAGCCAACAAAGACCACTCATTTGTATGGCTACAAGAAGCCAGGTCAGCCAAAACATTAAGTACACACCAAAACTCACCAGTCAGATGGCCTATTATTGAAATGTTAAAGTTTCACATTAAAGGGCAGCCTTTAAAAAGGGTTTTTAATGGGATATGACACAATATTTGTCTCATTTATCGTCGCAATTTCATTATAGTTCGCTAACTATTGAATTAATCCAGCATGAGCTCCGTTTTACGACTTATCAACGCGTAGCTCCTTCAGCAGACCGCCGAGAAGGGGTTAGACAGCCATGGCCCTGCCCCTGGAGTGAAATTCATGAATCTGATTGGTTGGATTGTCCTGCGACTTTGCAAATATACTCATTATTACACCCTTCACAAAATCAGCAGAAGGGTCACGAAAACACACAGGAGCAGAGGCCATTTTAAAAAGCTTTGATTGGTTAAAACAGCTGTCAGTCAGATAAGAGTCCTGTAGCAACTGAAAACACAGACTAATGCTTTGTATTAGTTGCTGTTTTTTATTTTAGTTAATTTATAAAATGTATGCTTACAGTTTACAATAACTATAATATATATTTCCTGATTAAATATTATGTAATGATTTACAAGCACCTATTTTCACCCCTTCTCTGAAGGGTTAGAAGCGCCTCACTGCACACCACTGGTGAGTTTAAAAAAAAAAAAAAAGCTGATTCTTGTTACAATCATACAGTTTTTCACACAAAAAATCACAAGCTGTTTTTTTACATTATGTAAATATTTTATGACCTAATAAATCAAAGAGATGGCCCTAAAAATTTGTAGGCATCTTCAGGGTAACAGAAAAAAACAGTTTAAAGTGTCCACTCCTACAACCTACATATGTTAATCTGAGGTGATGGTGATTCTGAACGACAGACCTTCAGAAGTGTATATTATTCTCAGTTTCTATGAAAAAGTCAACACATTTATTCATTTCCACACTTACCCGTTTGCTTACCTTCAGAAGATCAGTTAAACCCTTATTCCTGTCTAGATTGTTTTCACACTTTACATAATCACACTCTCAGTCTGTGGAGTAGTCCCAGTCTCAACCATAAATATTTGCAGGAGCGATAAGGTATATCAGATCCTAACGATAAGAAAACACTAACACTGTGAAGAACACCAACACTGTGCCAGATGGGCTCAGCAGTGTAAAAAAGAGAGTAAAATCAGTTAAAACTAGAAAGAACAAGATTTGCTTCTCCTCTGTCTATAAAAGGGGTGTCCAAACTATGGCCCGCGGGCCATTTGCGGCCGGTTTCCTTTTTTAGAGCGGCCTGCACGGTATTTTATAACTAGAATGAAAGTTGGCCCACTGTTTAGCTGATTTTTATAATGTGAGATTCAAAGTTTGAATGCTAGGTGTCAGAAACGGGACAAAGAGTCTAAAAGCGAAGAGAGGGTGCTCAGTTGTAGCGCAGAAAAATGTGCCAAAGAGTCTAAAAGCGAAGAGAGGGTGCTCAGTTGTAGCGCAGAAAAATGTGCCAAAGAGTCTAAAAGCGAAGAGAGGGTGCTCAGTTGTAGCGCAGAAAAATGTGCCAAAGAGTCTAAAAGCGGAGAGAGTGCGCAGTTGTAGCGCAGAAAAATGTGCCAAAGAGTCTAAAAGCGGAGAGAGTGCGCAGTTGTAGCGCAGAAAAAAAGGGCCCAAAGAGCCTAAAAGGGGGGAGAGTGTTCAGTTGTGGCTCGAAAAAAAGGGCAAAAGAGTCTAAAAGTTGCTATAATTAAGGAGTTTAATTTTAAGAGAAATCATAAATTTGAAAAATCTTAGTTTACACAACACTGTCAAAGATAGATAAAGATAGTAAGTCAAGTAAAATGGTGTGTAAATGAAAGTAATCAGGAAAATGTATTTTATAAGTTGTATATTTCATTATTTGTTTTATTACAGAGTCTGTGACCCGTGACTTTAAATATATTTCTCCTTCTGGCCCCCAACAAAAAAAGTTTGGACACCCCTGGTCTAAATGAGCACAATATAACAGTGTTATCCAACACAAATACTGACCACTTATTTTCAAATGGAAGTGCAGAATAGGGTTTAATCATTTTCTATGACCTGCACCCTTGTGAAAAGGAAGTATATTTAAGAGCATTAAAAGTATGTTCAAATTAGGTAAATAATACTAAAATCTTAATAACAATTGAAATATACTTAAGTTGCCATAAGTTGTTTCATAATACAGAAATAAAAAAAAAAAAAAAAAAAGATGAATTTCTTTAATTTTACCAAATTGAAAACCTCTGGAGTATAACAAAGCAAAACATGGATGATCACAAGCCATCAAACCAAACTGAACTGCTTGAATTTTTGCACCAGGAGTAACGGCATAAAGTTATCCAAAAGCAGTGTGTAAGACTGGTGCAGGAGAACATGATGCCAAAATGCTTGAAAACTGTGATTAAAAACCAGGGTTATTCCACCAAATATTGATTTCTGAACTCATAAAACTTTATGAATATGAACTTGTTTTCTTTGCATTATTTGAGGTTTGAAAGCTCTGCATCTTTTTTGTTTTTTCAGCCATTTCTTATTTTCTGCAAATAAATGCTCTAAATGAGATTATGTTTATTTGGAATTTGGGAGAAATGTTGTCTGTAGTTTATAGAATAAAACAACAATGTTCATTTTACTCAAACATAAACCTATAAATGGCAAAATCAGAGAAACTGATTTAAAAACTGAAGTGGTCTTTTAAGTACATGTTAATTTTAATGCTAAAAGTATGTACTTTTCTATGTTAAGCATTCTTTTTTACTAAAGTGTAGGCTTTAGTAAAAGTCTATTTGAAAAGAGTAACAGGTTTAGTCTTTCATTTTTTTCAAACAATACCTGTATGAAACTATTTAAACTGGATTTTTTTTCACAGACTGGCTTTACAAGCTTAGATAAAGATCGTATAAAAGCAGAGATATATTAGATTGACCCCTCAGTGACCTACTGTATAGTTGCTATGTTATATCAGTCAACTCAAAAGCCTGAACATTGATTGGATTAAAGGTTTTCAGGTCTTCCACAGTAAAACAGACAAATAACTCAGATTCTCAGAGCAAAGATGTTGAGATAGAGCATTTAATTGCAGATAACATTGTTGCCTAAATCATTCTGCTAGTCTTTAGTTTTATATCTTAATACACCAAACAGACGAAAGCAAGCAGTGAGAGAGGTAATATGTTGAGACTTACGGCCGAGCAGCGAGCAGCGCGAGAGCGGCAGGTGCGTCTGCTAAGCGGGAGCAGCTCATTGTGCCGAGCGGAGCGTGCCTGGGGATTTATTACAGGGGCAACCGGGCTTCATCACCGCCACCATCATCATCATCTTAATTATCATCACTATCAACACTCCCGAGAACCACAGGAGGGGAAAACTAGAGAAGCCATGCCCAATCAACGAGACCACGCCCACCAGCCCTCACTGAGGAGGAGAACCAGTTAGCTTAGCATAGTTTACCTCAGAGTTAAGGAGGGGGATATAAGATGAAGAAGCTTAAACTCAAATAAAAAAAAAAAAGTTAATTTAATTAAGTAATTAAGAAATTGCAGTGTACCATCCATTCCCTCATAGACGCCACTGTTGAAATTCTGACATTAAATCAACATTAATTTAAAGGTTTTAAATGATTGTGGCTCTGACACTATAGTCACAATGCTTTCAGGAGAAAATAGCTTCCCAAAAATAATAATATTAATATTAATAATAATAATAATTATTATTATTTAAATGTCTCTTTCTACACCGCAAGACCAACACAGTACAGACCCTATAAGACTAGAAAAAATACATATTTAATTAATAAGTAAAGTTAAATACAAACCATATATATATATATATATATATATATATATATATATATATATATATATATATATATATATATATATATATATATATACACACACATATTGATGAATCAATGTTGAATTAACGAAAAATCAATATGCAGAAATATATAAATTCTGACACTGGAGATCAATGTTGTTTTAAATGTATTAGCAATACAAAATGAACATTAACACAGTACAGACTCTATAAGACTAGAAAACAGACAAAACATACATATTTAATGTAAGTAAAGTTAAATACAAACCATATGTACAAAAAAAATATTATATATATAGATAGATAGATAGATAGATAGATAGATAGATAGATAGATAGATAGATAGATAGATAGATAGATAGATAGATAGATAGATAGATAGATATACATATTGATGAATCAATGTTGAATTAACGAAAAATCAATATGCAGAAATATATAAATTCTGACACTGGAGATCAATGTTGTTTTAAATGTATTAGCAATACAAAATGAACATTAATTCAATGTTCTTTTTCTTTCTGGGTCACTTCTATCTGTGAGTAAGTTTGGATATGCCAAATACTATACAGCTCTTTATTAACTGGTAGTGCTAACAATGCTAGCTTGTGACCATGCTAATATTTGTAACCTAGAACATAAAAAGTGGGACATAGTTTGGCTGAATTCACCAAAAAACAATGGGAAATATATGTAAATTACGTGTGGTAAATTCTAATGTTCTAATGTATTTAGCTATGAAATAATATGGAATATATAGCATAAACTCATTGCAGCATAAAATTTCTTTAAAAATATGATAAATTTAAAGTTCCTTCTGATGTCTTGGATGCCTAATTACAGATAAACAAATAATAATACTAAAGTTAACTAAAGTAAAAATAAATAAATGTACAAATAAAAATCATTATTTGAAGGTATAAAGAGATAATGTAAAGATTAATGCCTAAGCCAACTGAAAATCTCCCAAACACTATGTGAATACATTTATTTTACACTTCTAGTAACCCAGGGGGTTGCCAGTGCTAATTTTATTAATTATAATCTAAACTGAAATCAGTTATGGTTATGGAAGTTTTCAAAGTGTTAAAGAATACTATACAGTTGTTCTGTAGGCTTTGTAGGTATTAATATTTTGGAAGTAGCTGCTAAAGTTCCCCTCTGTACTCACCCAGCTCTTCCTGATGTTGGGGTCTCCCTCATCTCTCTCCTCCGCTGGTAATCAGGGGGTCTTATAAGACCCTGTAGAGTGACACCCTCTCAGCAGGGTGTTGGATTTCTATGATGGAGGTGCTATGTAACTCTTAAAATAGGTAGAATATGATCCGCTCCATTAATGAAAAGCACTCCAGGAGGGGCTGGAGTTTCTGATTTAGTGGATAGCTGAATGAAATAAAGCTACTTTCGTGTTCTTGATTTGACCTTTTTTAATCTGACCCCCATCAAGGACAGCAGACGCCATTGGCTGTGTGTAATCTGATAACAGAAAAAATAGCTGTGGCACTCAAAACAGAGAATTTCACCTTCTTCAGTCGTTCTGATGTTTTATTCCATTATCATTTCAATATATAAACTATATTTAAGCAGAAATACAATTGAGGTCTGTGCTATAACGTGTAATATTGGCACTGTAATGTCATCATAGACGTAGATCAGTACAGCAGTGCCAATATTACACCTTATAGCACGAACCTCGAGTGTATTATTGCGATTATACCATTATAGTTCCATTATCGCTGTTTAGTAAAAGATTTTGAGTTAAAAAGGACGAGAAAATACAATCTGTTTGGTTATAAACACTCCGCCAGTTAAAATAGTTCCATTGCTGCTCTGTTCGTAGCTGCGCTGTTGTAAGCACTGCATTGTTGCTAGGTTAGCGTAATGGCCTCTATTTTAGGCCATTTCAGTCAAAATTATGGAAATCTAGATTATGGAAATGTAGATTAAAGTCTGGCACTTGTTTGACTTTGAAAGACTTTGTTTTTTGTTTTAAGTATTCAAGTTTTGATTACTTTGACACCCCCCAGCGGCAAGACCGGCGAAATTACAAGGGTCCCCTATTTTCGGCCACCTTACATTTAGCTTAAAATACCCTATATTAACTGGAATGGAAATATATACACTTAAGATTTTATGTTAATAATAAAAACTCTAAACCTGATATTGGTGGCTGATAATGTGTGTAATAATGATTTATTTATTTACTTATTTATTGTGGCACTGCGTCTTTGTCTGCACCGTCTATTGGAGACATGGTGTTTCTTCACAGTGCCTATGGGATCCAGCAGCTCCCAGTGGTGTATAATTACATCGCATTAGGTTTGTATTTGGTTTGTAAGCGCTGCATCATTGCTAGGTTAACTGTATGTGGCAGAGTAATACATGGGAAGCTACAGTTAGAGTGCATTACCCGCTGATAATGTCACTCATAAAATGCCTCTCAGCCATTCACATTGCATGGGTCTAATCTAATTGTGGTATAACTGTATGTCCAAATGTTTGTGGACACCACCTCTGATTAATGCATTGTCTAGTCCCTGTAGAGAAGTAAAGAACCAGACAAATGTTTGGAAATGCCTTTTTTTATTATTTTATTGTGAAAAAAACTTTAAGTTGGCTTAGAAAAGAGCGTGAAGAGCGTAAAGAGTGGTTGGTATGATGTTAAATTCAAAAACATTTGGCTAAACTTTGGCAGACATAGCAGTGTCCAGAAACTTTTGGCTAAATGCTAAAGACCAAAAACTTTTACAGAACCAGTCAAACTTTTGGACACACCTTTTCATTCACTGTTTTTATTATCTTTTTTTTCTTTCTTCATTATACTAAATATTTAATACTACAATCATCCATACTATAAAGGAGTACATAAGAACATCATGTTGTAGCTTAAAATTGAATGTTAAACAAATCTTATCTGGGGTGCTTTTAAGGCAGGTAACTCTGATAAACTTATCCTGTGCAACAGAGGTAACTCTTGCTCTTCCTTTTCTGGGGCGGTAATGATGAGAGCCAGTTTCATCATAACGTTTTTTTTTTTTTATCTTTGCCACTGCAATTGAGGATACTTTCAAGGTTAATAAATGCAGCTCAGATATAAATAGCTGGACATATCAGATTAATTCTTAAATGTCAAAAATATTCAGGCACTCAAACAAGCTTGATTTGCCAAATGTCCTGCAATCATACTGAATACATGATTAAATATTATATTACATGGTCACTACCTGTAAAAATATAAATATTCACATTTTTTGACAGTGAAGGACAGAGCATGCTTTGTAAGAATGAATTGCTTGTGGACAAAACAGGAAATGTGGATCATTAAGAAAGGAAATAAAAGCCTTAATCAAATATTATTCCTGCACTTGTGTTATCTCCCCCACGCTCCAGCAACAGTCACATGAGTTTGCGCTGAATGATTAGATAAACATTGTAAAACTGCTCTCTGTTCTCTGCTAAAGGAATAACCTTGCAGGAATGGCGTATTTGAACATTTCATTGTGTATATTTTTTCTACAATTCCATTAGCATTATGAATACATATGTAATTCTAATAAATGATGAGCAGATTTATTTTATACCTTTATTAAAACTGTGATATAGAGTCAGAGTGAAAAGTGAATGACCTCCAAGAGAAACTAATTTTTCTTAACAATATTGCAAATGTAGGACCTACAATAGGACTTCAAATATCACATTAAATATATTGACAAGAATGCTACTAATGATTTTTTATGGGATGCTATAGAACAGATCCTATATATATGACATTCTTCCATTGCATCAGAGTCTTTCATTTCATTCATCAGAATCTTTTTGCTCCCTAGCAAACTGAAACTGCCACCAACTAACTTTTCCCAGTTAGCCTCGCTACATAGCTGTTTAGTCCCAATCCCTTGAGTTCACTTCACAATTGTGCATGTGGAAAAGCTCTTACTTTCACTATTAAACATGATATCCCTGAGTTCTAGTGTTGTTTCTCTATCATTCAATATCACCAAACGAAGATGATGTTCCCTCACTGTCCTTCCACTTTTTAATAATGTCTAGGACAGTTCTTAAAAGTATCAGTAATCTCCTAAGATGTTTGCTCAGCTTGATGCATGATGATAATTTAACCCTTACTCTGAAACAAATCAGTATCTTTCCATCAGGTTGTTTAACAAATGAGAAGCTACTCCCTGCATCAGTTAGGGTTCATAAACTTGTTGCCAGCTGAAACAACATAATTACCAATGCAGTAATATAAATTGCAAATATACAATGAACAAAAATGAGTGCAATGTTTTTTAGTTTCAATATTGTGCAGCCCTAGTTTTAAGTTATTCTGTGTTATTCTTTGTAAGTCATTTGGGTCTGTTGATGCATAGCAATGGAAAAATAAAATCTTTAGAATAAATAGTAAAAAATGTGCCTAACAAACTTTAAATATTTCAAGAAAAGGTATTTTTAACTCTTTTTGATATACTGTTGCAGCTACTGCACTAATATTATATGCACTAAAAATATAAAAATATTTTGCATGCTATGTTTTGAATAATAGAATATTGGATAGTAAAGACTGGCCCTTTTTTTGGTATAATTTTTTGATCTGGTCCCTTTATGTGTTTATGTGACCAAAAATAGAAAACAGGAAACGAAAAACTACAATTCTTACATAAGAACAGGTGTGCTATATTTTAACAGCCCCAAAACTTTCAACATGTTCAGAAAACTTTGAATTTTCCCATTTAAACACAACAGTACAGTAAGAAATGAAGGGAAAACTTGGCATTAAAGGGTTAATCAATTCAGTCTTTAAACAACTGAACACAGTTCACACCTTTGCCGATAACACTGAATTCCCATAAAAGACTCACTTTTGGTTCTGTAAAGAATGGTACGATGTATTTTTAATTAATTTAAAGAGGATTAGACCCAAATCACATTGGAAATGGAGCAGTTTGAGGATTACCAGGCTAAAGAGGTGCAAAATTACTGAATATTCATGACATGAATCATCAAAATACTGCAAAAACAGTGAAGTAAGTGTTAATTGTTAAAGAAGGGTGTAACAAAATGAGGCTTTACCTTTGGATTGTATCTATTCAGGTTTAGACACTGCCCTCTAGTGTATATATTTTTACTGCATTTAAATACTAAAATGTGCAGAACCAGAGGTCTCTTAGGACAATGCAAGCAATACACCCTGATATTTCATATTGTTGTGTCCCATGACTTTTGACATGTCCCATGGTAGCTAAAAAACACTGCACCTGTGCTATACTCCTGCATAGAATGTTGATTTGATTTCTGACAGAATGTTGAACAAAGGACTAAAGAAGAACTAAATGATGCACAAATTTGGAAAATGAATATTCTATACATCTGAATCCGTGTATCATTCGTTCATTTGATATTCAATTGAGAATCAAAATCGGAAAATTGAAAAACCAATTCGTTTTTTCGTTTTTTCGTTTTTGAATATAATACCAAAAAACGAATAACGGCTTGTATTTTGTATTTTTATTTGGTTATCCAAACAAAAATTGGAAATTTAAAAAACGGACCAGGAGCCGAATTTGATTTTGATTTTGAACTTGACCCATTTGTGTGCCCCGGAAGTTACTGATTTGTTTATTCTTGGTGGGTTTCTGTTGCGCGGGAGTTCACTGCAGTGTTATCTACACAGTCTGTATTGCTGTAGGCAGCATAAAAAAGTATGTAGGCGGCAATTCACAGAATAACATTAACTAAATATGACATTTAGCTACGGAACGTTAGACAAACACCTGAAAGATCCTGCCGATTTTTTCTGTTGTCATATCGTCTTCTTTCACTGCAACGCGTTTAGTTCCTCTGAACAAGATAAAACTCTCCATCCTCAACTCCATCCAAAGCCTACAGCAATACAGACTGTGTAGATAACACTGCAGTGAACTCCCGCGCAACAGAAACCCACCAAGAATAAACAAATCAGTAACTTCCGGGGCACACAAATGGGTCAAGTTCAAAATCAAAATCAAATTCGGCTCCTGGTCCGTTTTTTAAATTTCCAATTTTTGTTTGGATAACCAAATAAAAATACAAAATACAAGCCGTTATTCGTTTTTTGGTATTATATTCAAAAACGAAAAAACGAAAAAACGAATTGGTTTTTCAATTTTCCGATTTTGATTCTCAATTGAATATCAAATGAACGAATGATACACGGATTCATCTGGCACACATTATCATTTATCATTACCCATTATGAATGCAGAAAAATCTTGTCATGAGTTTTTTTTTTTTTTGTCCAGTCTATTACAATCTGTTGAATTACAATCTATACAGGTGTGAGAGTGTTCCCAGACTATATTATTCCAGGATGTAACACTTCATAAACATTTTGGCCACTTTGGTAATCTAGATAGCATTGAGAATCAGCCCAAGCTTAGCTAATGTATGGCAGCATTGGCAATGCAGAATTGGGCTGAATATGGTTTATACTCTGCAACCGCACATGTGGCACATGTGGCTCGGGTTGATTGTTCTGTCATACTCTGCAACTGAGGTGTTAGCTCATGGGGCTTGGGCTAATTCCCATTTTATACTTGACATCCAGGGTGTTGGCACATGTGGCTTGAGATGAATCCCATATTATACTTGGCAACCAGGGTGTTGGCACATGTAGCTTGAGATGAATTCCATATTATACTCGGTTATACTCGGTTGGCTTGGGTCGATTATTCTATTATTCTCTGCAACTGAGGTGTTGGCACATGTGGCTCAGGCTGATTGTTCTATTATACTCTGCAACTGAGGTGTTGGCACATGTGGCTTGAGATGAATCCCGTAATATACTTGGCAACAAGTGTGTTGGCTTATGTGGCTGGGGGTAATTGTCCTATCATACTTTGCACCTGGGGTGTTGGCACATGTGGCTTGGGATGGATCCCATATTATACTTGGCAACCAGGGTGTTGACGCATGTAGCTTGAGATGAATCCCATATTATACTTGGCAACCAGGGTGTTGGCACATGTAGCTTGAGATGAATTCCATATTATACTCAGTTATACTCGGTTGGCTTGGGTCAATTATTCTATTATACTCTGCAACTGAGGTGTTGGCATATGAGGCTCGGGCCAATTCATTTTATACTTGGCAGCCGGTTGGTGGAACATGAAGCTTGGCCCGGTCTTTGTATTAAATTCTGCAGATAACAGAAAACATTAGATGAATCTTTAGCAACACTGAGAAAAGGTTCTTGGAAGGTTAGCCTGTAATATTACAGAAATAATGTTCCAGGAATGTTCTAAAAAAAAAACAATAAAATAATGGTTTGCATCACAACGTTGTTAGAACTTTTTCCCACACATACTACCGAAACTAAAAATTAAAAACACAGAAAGAAGCTACACTGCAGCAATGTTACCAAAATGTTAAATAGAAATGTTTCAAGGACATCCATAAAATTTGACAGATTGAACACTCTAAGAACATTAGTTGTAACATTCAGAAAATGTACAGCTAGATAAATTAGTTGTTAAGCTGGAGTGTTGGCACCTGTGGCTTGACCAAATTCCCACATTATACTCAGCAACTGGGGCGTTGGAACACCTGGCTTGGTATGGAGTCCTGTATTATAGTCAGCAAACAGTGTGTTGGCACATGCAGCACTTAGCCCAAATTTGAGCCAATCATTTGGGCCAGAATTGGGCCTAGATTCAAGATCTCAGCCTCAGTGTGTGATATTCCCAAAGATGTATAGTAATGAAATAAAAAAATACTTCACTACTGTACTTAAGTATTACAAAAGCTGTATCTGTACTTTACTGAAGTATTATTTTTGTCTTCAACTTTCACTTTTACTTCACTACATATTTTCTGTGAGTTTAATATTTTTACTCTGATAAATTGTTTTATGAGCTGCACCGTTACTCAGGGGGTGTCACCAGGCTCAGGAACCGCGAATGATAATGAGTGTGCATGTACATGCATGTGTGTGTGTGTGTGTGGCCAGCCTGTCAGTCAGTCATGGATATTGGGTTGATTTTACAAAATAAGTAGTCTAAATATTTGATATACAATATGATATTTAAACTTTTGACCTCTTTCTGTAATAACTACATAACGCAGTACTTGTACTTTATTTTCAGTACTTAAGTAAAACATTTTATAGTAATCTACTTGCAATACTTAAGTACAAAAAATGTTGAATACTTTAGTTTTGCTACTTAAGTATGATGCTTCAACTTCTACTCAAGGCTCTTTTTGATAGAGTACTTGTACTTTTACTCAAGTCTGGATCTGTAGTACGTTATACATGTCTGTATATACTACCCAGAAACTCCAGCTTTGACAAAAACATACTGCTGTTACCAACTGCAGAGCTTTTTTAGGTCCAAAAAGTGAATTGTTCTTGGCTTGCCAAAACCCCTTGACTTAAAGCAGACAGTGAGCACTACAATTGTTCAGTTTTAAATCGAGTAAGCTGGAGTACCTCTCCAAAACAACAGCAGAAGCATGTCACTCTTGGCACTCTTTTAGAGTTGCTGTGTTTAAATCCAGTACTTCATTACTGCCTTTGTTTGCCTTTTTATTGTATTACATTTACATAAAACCCCTGGGCACAATGAAGATCCAGGCTTCATTCTCCATTCACCAATTAAGCTAACTTCATATCAATTAGCCTATTTGCATTTTTAAACATCATAGTCTATTGACTGGGGCTTCATGAATCAAATATGAGGGCCGTGTTTGAATTGTGCCGTATGCTGAGGAATTAAGAGGTTTCATTTCAGGCCAAGTTCTTTGCTCTGAGGAATCTTAATTTGCTCGCTAAAGTAAACTTCCTTTTATTAAATTACACTTAACCTCCTTAGACATGATCCATATCTCCATGGCTGTAGATTAAAATGCATTAGTTTTAATCTTCAGATGTAACTGTCAGGAGAAAGGCTTTTTTGTCATGTTGAATAAAACTACAGTAGCCTTAAACATAACCAGCAGTCACGTCACTTTTAAATGTTTCAGATCATCCAGATGAATGAGCAAATGCTATCAGTCCTGCCTGTCCTGGATTCTGTTTCACACAACAAAGAGTCCAACTCCAAGCATGCACCCACACTGGACTTTCTTGTCTCTGCTGATCACGTGACGCTATGGCGTTCCCGCTCCCCGAGCTTCTGATTGCCCACACCTTGTCTGTTTTTGTATAACACCCCCCCATAGAGGCATGCAGACATAGACATCAGGTGGTGCTAAAGCACCACCAACTCTGCCCTTTATCAACCAAAGTGCCCTTTTGAAATTTCGTTTTTTTGTTAGTTTTTTTTTTTATATATTATTATTGTTAAGATTTTACTGAGGGCGGTTTGAAATGATCTTTTGAAACCCTGAGCGATTAAAAACAAGTGAAAACAGAGTGCCCTGAAATCAGCTGTGCAGTAAAATGTCTCATACAGCACCAAACTACTGTGTATTTTATCAGTTGGTGGTGTGACATTTTTCCATTGAACTACACGTTTAGAGAATGTTACAAATAAAAGTCAAATTTCATTCGACATGTGCGTGTAATTTTTTTTTATGATGAAGTGTTCCACGTGCACTAAAAAGTGCCCTTTTTCCCCCCTGAGCACTCACCCCCCCCCCCCCCCAAATGTCTGTGCACGCCACAGCCCCCCCAACAATGTTTCAGTTATTTGTCGTCGAGTATTGAATCTAGTTCCTAG
This sequence comes from Astyanax mexicanus, assembly GCF_023375975.1. Taxonomy (NCBI): domain Eukaryota; kingdom Metazoa; phylum Chordata; class Actinopteri; order Characiformes; family Acestrorhamphidae; genus Astyanax; species Astyanax mexicanus. The sequence goes on along the minus strand of NC_064415.1, from coordinate 10,487,065 downwards.
CTCTTTTACCTCACGTTTCCTTTGTTTATTACTCCTTTGTTTCTGACCCAGTTTTTTTATTTTTGACTACTTTTTTGCCTAGTTATTGTTTATCATGGCCAACCCTTATTTGTGTTCTTAGGTTTCTCTTTTTAGCACTTTTCTAGCTTTTCTAGCGCTTTTATCTGTTTTGGACATTCTGTGTGTGACCTTTTTGCCTGCTCTCACTCTTGTATGTTGTTGTCTATCGCTGACTCTGCCTGTTTCCGACCACCTCTCTAAGTGTAATCCCTTTAATTAATTAATAATAATTAATAAATAATAATAATAATAATAATGTGTGTTTGGTTTCCGCGTGTGTCTGTTGTGTGTCTGGCCAGCGTGATACCCGCAAAGCAACATATTCTAACATGTCCCGTGAGTCATGCAGGACTCCCGCGAGTGCAGACCTCATCATTCGACAGCTATGTGTAAAGAAGTGCAGTGGCTATTCATCTTAAAAACTAATGCAGTGATGCATACTGACATAGCAACACTTCATCATTTCATGTTAGTACAAAACAGAATAGTGTGTTAATATTTTGTGTGCCCTTGTAACCGCTTTAAACTACATCTTAGCAACCTAAAAGTTGCCTAGCAATTGCCTAGCAACATCTAATAAGCCCACACCTACACCATAGCTACACCTTAGCAACCACATACCAACATCTTTTTACCAACAACCTGTTCCTGCATCCACCACATTACGTTACACCAGCAACACCTTAACAACCAACATTCAACCAGTCATTGCTACACCATACCAGCCACCCACACAAGTAAGCACACAATGCAAGTGTGCTAGAGGTTTTAGTCACAAACCAGCCATGTTTGTATGATTTATTTTATTAATGAATTTATTTAATGTTTTAATGATGTTCCTATGGTGAAATGTGATGGTTCACCTTTGATTTATCACACAGGATTTTTTTTGATAATATTATCCGAATACATAGTATTATCCCAATATTTAGATAAAATTATCCTAATATTATCCTGTCTTTTTTTCAAAATGTGAAAGTTTTTTTTTTCTTTTTGTTCAGCAGTGGTTGCCATTTTTTCCATGTAATGTTTTTAATATGAATTTGTGTAAATTGACCTTAACTGAGACCATTTAGGTCTGTAGTTATATCAATGTATTCATTTAAAAGCAGGATATTGTTTACTCATTGTCTTTACCTTATATTTAGATTAAATTAATAATCTAAACTAATTATACATGATGTAAATGCAAAAATAAAAGAAATTGGCAAATATGTTTTACAACACAACACAGTAAGTGAGTAGAGTGATATTAAGTGATGCAGTTATAATGTGTAAGGAAAAAAATAAGGAATTAATATTAAACTTCTGGAAAGATGATTTAAAATCGGTCCCGGTTGGTCCAGAGATTTTCTGTACGCAGGAGAGTGGAAATGACTTTGAAATGCTTTCAATAAGGGCTTAACGCAGAGGAGGAAATATGCTGTTAGAAAATCATCTGCGCAGACACTCTACACTGATATAATAAATCATATTATCCATATATAAATATAATATCGGTAGAGCCGTGAGCGACCACCGCTTCTCAATTGTTTTTCTTCCCTATTCATCATTCCCTCGTATCCTCAGAAGACGACTGAAATTTGCAAGCACATCCAAATACGAGGCCCCAGACTGTCCTATGGGTCCCTCAACGCAGTTCCCTACACCAGAACATTCAGGAACACTTTAAAGAACTCTGTTTATTATAGGGATTCATGCAAATGATAGAATTTACAGGATAATGTTACATGAGCACATGGGAGATAAAAAAAAAAATAGCATAGCTTGCACATACAGGAGCACGTAATTCAGTTTAGTTCTTTTAGAAAGTTTTTCATTCTTATGCTTTCTGCCGTTTTCTTCAGTTCATTTATTGCTGTTTAACCTATACAGATCGTTTATTCATTTTATTGTACCTTTTGTTACTCCAACAAAAACAGGTCAACTCTTTTTTTTAAATACTCGTGATTTTAGAAGAAACCATAAATGGGTAGTACTGCATCTCAGTGTGGTATAGAAGCTGCTCAGTGGCAGAAAGAAGTCCACTGCCCAGTCTGGAAGAGGCAACATCCTGGACATTTTCTGTTCCAACAGCTGCCCTCTGGAAAATGCATCAGGTCCATCACATCCAAGACATACACATAGACGAAAACGCTTTTTGGAGCTTTTGCTCTAATGCTGTACAAGAACTGAACCCTGCAAACTACACTCACTGAGCACTACACAAGTAAATAAATAAATATATAATACAAATAAAATAAATCCTCAATCCCCCACTGATAGCAGGACTTTCAAAAAGCACTATGCACACTTTCTACATATTTATTTATGCTCCAATTCTCTTAACCCTTGTGTGGTGTTCATATTTTTGTTACTCGTTTACTTTGTTACTTGTATTTAATTCAGCAAAATTAAGCAATTTTACATTAAAATGCTTTACACATGCTTGCTTCACCTAAATTGCAAGCAATATAAACAGCTTACATGGTTAATATTTGCCCTTTACCTTTCTTATGTTACATTTCTTTCAAAAAGTGCTACTCTTTTTTTATTAGTTTTTTAATAAAATGTAAAAGAAAACAAATTAAACTCAAGATATGAGTAGAAAATTTGTTTAGTTTCAAATTTACAAATGAAGCAATGTTTATTAGCCCTTGGCCAAACATACTGTATGTAATATAAATGTGTGTGTGTGTGTGTGGGGGGGGGGGGGGGGGGGTGCACAGTGTGTGTTTATCGAAAATGTGTTTTGATATATGTTTTTCACAAAAAAATGAGCCAATGCCAATGAGTTTGAGTTAGAAAAAATATTTTTTTTGTATCATTTGATGAAAAATAAAAACGGGTCCCACAGACCCGAACACCACACAAGGGTTAAAGCTACTCAGAGCCAACAGTATGTTCATACATCCTCTGTGCAAATGTATGATTATAGTTTCATACATAAATTTGTAAATTTGTCTATTGGTGTATTATAGTATCTTATCTTATCTACTTTTGGCACTTCACATATCTTCATGTGATAGATCATATATCATAATGAAGATATAATGATATATGTGATTGACTCCAGCTAAATATAAATATATGATTAAGCTGATATAGTGCAGTGCATCATGAACAATGTATATTGTTGGAACCAGCCCTGTTGTTCCATTGGGGAAGTGGAACTGTGTTCTCTGGAATGATGGTGTTATATCCACTTTTGGGATGAGTTGGGGAATTGAGCTGACCTCTTTAAAGCTCCTTTTTTTTGCAGAATGGAATGAAATCCTCACTGTAATCTTCTTCTCTGTACAGCAGAGTTTCAGATGAATGAGTGATGAATGACTATTTGTCATAATTCTTTTGACAATACAGTGGTGTAAAAAAAAGTATCTACCCCCCTCCCATGGATACCATTTTTGACCAGTCTCTTTCTTAATACTGAAGAAAGTAAGACCTGCAGTTCTTTAAATGTTGTTCTGGGTTCTTTTTGTGACCTCCTGGATGAGTTGTCCATGCCCTTTTGGAATCATTTTGGTCGGACGGCCACTTTTAAGGTTCACCAGTGTTCCATGTTTCCCCATTTTCTCCATCTTCCTTGTGGAGTCCCAAAGCTTTAGAAATGACTTTGTGAACTTCTCCAGACTGTTAAATAATCAATTACTTTGTTTTATCATCTGTTTTTGTACTTATTCAGATTGCGGCATAATGTGTTGCTTTTTGAAATCTTTTAGCTGCTTCACGTAAAATATAATCCATATTGTAAATATATATATAGACGAATGTAAATGATGACAAATATACAGGGGTTGGACAATGAAACTGAAACACCTGTCATTTTAGTGTGGGAGGTTTCATGGCTAAATTGGAGCAGCCTGGTGGTCAATCTTCATTAATTGCACATTATTGCACCAGTAAGAGCAGAGTGTGAAGGTTCAATTAGCAGGGTAAGAGCACAGTTTTACTCAAAATATTGCAATGCACACAACATTATGGGTGACATACCAGAGTTCAAAAGAGGACAAATTGTTGGTGCATGTCTTGCTGGAGCATCTGTGACCAAGACAGCAAGTCTTTGTGATGTATCAAGAGCCACGGTATCCAGGGTAATGTCAGCATATAATACCACCAAGAAGGACCGACCACATCCAACAGGATTAACTGTGGACGCTGTAAGAGGAAGCTGTCTGAAAGAGATGTTCGGGTGTGGGGAAAACACATTGAGACATGAGACAGGGCTAAGACGTGACAGGGTGCTAACCCGGATTGTCTCCAAATAAAATAAAACCACGGCTGATCAAATCACGACAGAATTCAATGTGCACCTCAACTCTCCTGTTTCCACCAGTACTGTATATATTGCACTATTGTAAATAATCTGTATGGTAGACTGACTTCATTAAACCTCCTTTAATCACGTAATGCAATCAAATCATCACAGCAATTCTTTATAATGTAGCAAAAAACCTTCCAAGGACAGTAAATACAGTTACTTCAGCAAAGGCAGAATAAAACTTGACTCTATTGACAATGAATGCAATCAAATGCTAGTAGAAAGCTTTTCCTGTACATTTCCTGTACAGTTACTCCAACAAAAGCAGCAGAATCCTATTTTTTTTACATTTCCTTGATTACAGAAGAAGCAGTTTTATTCACAAGTGTCCCGATACTTTTGTCCATATAGTGCACAGTGTTGATATATATGTATATAGGTAAACACTGACATATGGTGGACTGATATACAGTATTGCGGTACACTGTGAACAGTACTGTGTGTGTATTGTTAGATCCAGCCCTGTTGTTCCACTGGGAAAGTGACCGCTGGGAGATGAAGAGGAGAGGGGGTGGGGGTGGGGGGTGAATCAGCAGGCCCAGTGGAGAGGCTGTTTTTCTCATGCTTGATTGGAGCGCAGCTATCCTCCTCGTTAAAGCCTCATCCACAGCATCACACAGAGAGATGAACTCTGACTCTCCTGCATTAGCCGCCTACCTGACGTCCAGCCAAAAGCATCCGGGCCCTGCCAAACACAGCACATGAAAGAGAGACCCGGACTTGAGTCTTATTGAAGAAAACGAAGGATAGCCGACTGTCCTCTTACCCAATCCCACCACAGCCAACCATAGCCCATAGTCCAGACACACAGACACAGGCCCTGCAGACAAGAATAACAGGCGGTAGACTGTCAGACTGAATGATGGATGGATGCTTCTCACTCTTACACACACACATATAGTATCTGCCAGCTGTGCACACCTTCTCGAGATATAGGCGGATATAACAGCAGGTTTGCAGGAGTAGGCAGAGGGCAAATTCCAGCGCAGCCTCATTAAGCCCCAGCTCTGAAGAAGCTAAAAGCGCACTCCGCGAATCGCACGTCCGCCTCACAAGGCTTAAAACAGCCACGATCAGGGGTTTGAGAAGAATGAAGTGTGTCCTCTGCCAGCGGGTTTTATTATTAAACTGAAAGAAAGCCTTCCATCTGCCATTAAAGACATGCCCAAATAATAAGCAACGATCCTCAGAGTCTGAGAAGGTTTGCCTATGGGACAGACCAATGGCTTTCTGTAATTAGACCCTTAGTACTGCCTGTAGTGAATAACATAGCCCAAATATTATTTAAACACCATTAATAATGGCAAAATAATGGACAAGTTAAAATGCACTGTTACAATCAATCTTGTGCAAACGTACCCAAAAGTTAGGGACCATTAAACTGAAAGAAAGCCTGCCATCTGCCATTAAAGACATGCCCAAATAATAAGCAACACTCCTGACAGTCTGAGAAGGTTTACCTATGGGATAGATCAATGGCTTTCTGTAATTAGCCCCCTAGTACTGCCTGTAGTGATTAGCATGCTTTAAAAGTCTTACAGATTAATAATTATCAAATAATGGACAAGTTAAATATGGACACTGTTAAAATAAATCTTGTGCAAACATGAAGGTCCATTGCATTTTCTGCAGGGACCTAGGGGAACATGATCAGGTTGTTTCGTCAGATATTAAAGAAATATGCTAAGTTTTAACACTGACAGCAGAAAACAGACAGCAGAGCTTAAGACAGTATTTTCTTATTTGAACTCTGCAGCATGTCAAACAGTGAGCTTCAGCCATGGAATCGTGCAAGCTGTACAAGTAGCCACTGAGCTTCAGTAAGGTTGCTTACCATAGCTGGGTAGTGTGTCACCAATAGTGGAGTGTAAAAAAATAAAATAAATTTTGATGCATACTTTGGTAACCTAAAGGAAAACTCTGGTGTGAAATTGACTTTTGGTGTAGTAAAACATAGTAAGAGTAATAACCTTTGTTTAAAAGCACACCTCTGCTCTCCCACAGCTTACCGAGATCCATATTTTTTGTGCTTTTTGCCCAGCACTCTTTACAACAACTCTTTCCACCGTTATCCAGCTCAAAGTAGCTCCACATCTCATTGGTTGAATCCAGAGAGCCCTGACGTTTTAAAACGAGGCATTAATAACTTAAAAAGTGCACAAGAAGCTTATTAAAACCTCTGTTTGCATCCCGTAATGCTAGCTTTAGCTCCGGGCACGGCCATCATTGTACTGATAATGACATAGACATATATACATAGACTCTGCATAGCCTGCCTCCTGGTGCAGCAGCCAGCGCCCAGTGCATTTCCTTTACACTGAGAAAGGTGTTTAATACGCCAATAATAATCACAACTCTACCAAATTTTACCCAATTTTCACACAGTTCGGTTTGTTACAAAGCGCAGAGATGTCCTGCTATTACAAATAAGTGCTTTTATGCTGAAATAATTTGTATTATGTTCTTTAACCAAGACAGACATATAAAGGTTAGTACACTTTAGCATGATTGATTACACTAAAAGTCAATTTCACAGTGGAGTTCTCCTTTAATTCTCATTATACATCTAAACTACAACGAATTTTTTGTTTAATGTTTAATATTTTACTTTAGAAAAACAAATATATGTATCAGTATGGAGTCATCAACTATAATAGCAAAATGGCACTATATTAATTTATGAATTTATTAAATGTTTAATGACTAAAATGTAATAAAGGGAATGCACATTAATACACGTTGATCAGCGGTTATTGCACCAGGCCTTTTTTGTTGCAGTTACTGTGCAAGTGGGCAGAATCAGTACTAAATTGTAGTGTGCACCATTTGAAAATGAGTGAAATACACCTGGGGCTTTCTCTAGTTGGTCTGGCTCATATAAAGTTAGGGTAGGGAGCACAAATAATGAGTGTAAAGACTGTGATGTAACAGGTTGGGGGTTATATTTGGTTCATTTTATGGCTCTGTTTTTCTTTTGCAAAATTTCTGTTGCAGAAAGAACCCCAGTGTTTGAGTATGAGTATATTTCATGGTATGCCAATGAACAATATTCAACTAAATGCAAAGTTTGACATTTTAGGGCCCCTTTATAGGGACCCTTTTAAGGGCACACTGCTTCTTGAGTGTTATATAACACCACCAGCTGTTCAGATTATTGGCTCCTACTGCCCAGGGTCCATGTGTATGCTAATAATGAACTCTGAAATGACACAATCTCAAAGGTCTGACTATATAACAGTGTTAAATTAAGTGCACTCTTTATAATAGCCATGAATGAATCAGACTTGTAGTAGCTCTAGGACGGGGTCATCAACCCAACCTGGAGATCTGTGTTCATGCAGGTTTCACCTCCAACCCTCATCCAGCACCTCCTACAGAGAATCAGGGCCTTCAGAAGGCAGTGATTGCGTGGATCAAGTGCAGCCAATTAGTTGAAGCTGAAGTCTGCCGGAAGGTAGATGTCAAGGTGGAGGGTTGGTGGATGGGTCTCTCTCTCTCTCTCTCTCACTCGCTCTCTCTCTCACTCGCTCTCTCTCTCTCTTTCATTCATTTCTCTCTCTCTAGTTCACTACAGATGAATTTCTCTCCTCTCTCCTCACGATGGCGCCAAATTCAAATGTATCCCTCTAAATTATCTATGACTCTGTGAACGCTGAGCAGTGTTTATATGCCTTTAATGCTGCTGATAAATTTTGATAAATCTCCAGAAAAGCAAATTTTAGTAGACAAAGAAGAAAAAACATTCTTAACCCGTTGACATAGTCATTAAAGAAAAAGCAATAGAATATTTATACATATTTTTGTATTTTCTTTGTATTTTTTGTTTGTATGGCTTTAATGCTGCTGAAAAATCTTGATAAATCTCCAGAAAAACAAATTTCAGTAGACAAAAAAAAAACAAACATTCTTAAACCTTTAACGTGCTCATTAAAGAAAAAAGCAATAGAATATATATATATATATATATATATATATATATATATATATATATATATATATATATATATATATATATATTCTTACAGCCTTTACAATGATGCTCATTGCCATCAGTTTATTTTTACTTTTATTTAATATTGCAACGCACACAAACATTATGGGTGACATAACAGAGTTCAAAAGAGGACAAATTGTTGGTGCACGTCTTGCTGGAGCATCTGTGACCAAGACAGCAAGTCTTTGTGATGCATCAAGAGCCACGGTATCCAGGGTAATGTCAGCATACCACCAAGAAGAACCAACCACATCCAACAGGATTAACTGTGGACGCTGTAAGAGGAAGCTGTCTGAAAGGAATGTTCGGGTGATAATTCGGATTGTATCCAAAAAACATAAAGCTGCCCAAATCACGGCAGAATTCATTGTGCACCTCAACTCTCCTGTTTCCACCAGAACTGTCCGTCAGAACAATAAATTACTGTGGTCTAAAACCAGGTGTTTTAGTTTCATCTCCAACCCCTGTAGGATGTTATAATAGGGCTCCTAGTTTGTATGATTATTGGCTTACTACTGAAAAGTTAAGCGATCTCTAGTGTTTTTTCTGCCTTATTATACTGCTGCTGATTGGTAGAGATGGCACAATCAGGTAGGTTCAGCCTCTTCTTCCACAACACTTAAAATGTGCTCTACCAAACAGATAAGTAGAAGTTAAAGAATTAATTTCCAATATATTTCATCATGACATTTGAAAATCTAAGACAGGGATTCTGTCACGGGTCACGGATAGCTTGTAAAAAACAAATACATAAAAAAATACTAAAAAAATACTAATAATTAATGCTTACTAACAAATAATGATTTTGTACTTTTGTACTGTCTATTTATCTTGAGAGTTTATTATTACTAATGTACTCTGAATGCAGAGAAGGGAGAATTTGTGTAGTTTAAATATTCAATTTATTTTATTTATTTATAATTAAATATTTTTACATTTTAAATGTATTTAATTATAGTATGATTAAATGGGTTTTTGAAAGGGGGTCACAACTTAATGACCATGAGAACATGTGGCTCCCGAACTAAAACCAGTTAAAAAACCCTGCTCTGATACTATAAACAAAAACTGCCAGATTCACTTAATGGAGAAATGTGCAAATCAGTAACAGCAACAAGACAATGAGGCTCTCTTTACTCATGTTTAATACAGCAGTGAGAAGATCGACGCTCTTCAGTATAAATCACTGTAAACATCCAGCATAAACTCACTGTTCTCCAAATTAGCACACAGTGCTACTATCCACAACCCAAGGCCACTGAACTTCTGAGGTCAAAGGTCATCTAAACTTCTCAGCTTCTCCTTCAACAGAAGCAGAAGTTATTCCTGCATGTTCTCTTTTCTTAGGTCATGGGAAGTTCCAGTGCTAGGTCATTCTGATGCATCTACAAATATATTTAATTAAGGTATAAAGAAAAAAGAGAATTATTAAATAATTTCAATTTATACAGAGAAATATTCAAAACATAAATGTAGTGTCAAGTCAAGTCAAGTCAAGTCAAGTCAAGTCAAGTCAAGAGGCTTTTATTGTCATTACATCTGAGTACAGGTACACAGTGTGATGAAATTACGTTCCTCCGGAACCATGGTGCAACATAGAACCACAAGCAATAGACAACATAAAGTGCAGGAGTGACGACAGTGCAACATAAAATTATAAAATTATAACACTAAATAACAATAAATACAATAAATACACAAGACGAGACAATTTAAAGACAGGACAGTGCAGTACCGATACGGTATAATAAAGTGTATAGTGGGGATAAGGTGCAGAGATGTGTGACATACTGTAACATATAGAACATATATAATCACAGCAGTTACTGAGGTAGAGTTTATAGTTTTTAAGAGTGCAGCAAATAAAGTTATGTCGGCCTCTGTGTGCTGACTGGGTGTGTGTGTGGGTGAAGTTCAGTTCTTTGTGAGTGTAAAGGGGGGGGGGGGGGGGGGGTGTACAGTTTAGTTTTGTGCGAGTGTGTTGGGTGAGTGGTGGGTGGGGTGGGAGTTCAGTTCTGTCTCTGTGCATTGAGAAGTCTGACTGCCTGGTGGATGAAGCTTAAATATGTATCTTATGTATCTTATGTATGTATCTTAAATATTAGCTAAGCAAATAGCAAAGCCAAGTTTCTAAGTGTATTTTAAAAAGTAAATTCATTAAAAATGTATTCTTTGGCCAATTATTTATGTGCACCAAATATATTTAAAAGTGTATTTTAAAACATATTGACCAGATGCATTTTTAGACATTTCATTACAATGTAAAAATGCATTTAATAAATACTGAATAAAATCAAATACACTTCTTTTCCATATGGTTCAGACAGGTTTGAATAATTGACAAATTTTCCCATACAGAAAAGAAAAATATAGGCATATATTTATATAGGTATTTCACACAATTGTGTGCATTTACAAGTATATTTTATTAAGGTATACAGAGAAAGAAAATTATTAATTAACATGGCAAAACCAAAGTTCCTTAAGTGTGATTTAAAATGTGTATTTATTAAAAAAGTATCTTTGGCCATTTTTTGTGCACTAAATATATATTTTAAGTGTATTTTAAACACATTTAACAGATGCATTTTGGACATTTTATTACGGTGAAAAAAAAGTAGGCATGGTTTCATATATATATATATATATATATATATATATATATATATATATATATATATATATATATATATATATATATATATATATATATATGCAATAGATAAGAAATATTTCAAACAATTGCAGTATATTAATGCAAAAATATTTAAATATATTATGCATATATTCACAATGCATCACAATACATTGAATTGCAAATCCTGCATCATGATGCATATCATATTGCCAAATTCTTTATAGTACACTGCTCTATTTCTGTATTTTGTTTTCCCCTTATAAATACATTTTAAACAGGAAAAAAAAAGTAAATACATGTAAAATGGCATGTGGGAATTTGTGCCTGGTTTAATTATAAAACTGATCTTTCAGATAAAATGTTACAGAGAGAAAGAAGAAGAGGATGAGTCTGCTGGGCTCAGCTGATTCATTCTTCTGCCTTTACTGACCTTATCTCTGTAATCTGTGTTCTACAGGGCTCCTCGAGTTCATGGTAAGTGCAGAATCCATCCTCTGTGTATTTCCTCTCTGAAATGCTCAGTTAGAGGAGGGCAGTGCATGAAGATTAACGCTTTACAGAAGAGCCTTTTATCTTTCTGCTGCATGTCTATCACTGTGTGACACAGAAAAACAGCAGCAAAAAGCTAAAAGCTAAATTATGTGTATATATTTAATAAGTTGTATATTATTTTATGAATTTGCCAGAACCTCTACTTTAATTCTGCTCTTTGAGCTCTTTAAAAAAATAGAATAAAATAATAAAATAATGAAACTGGGCTGGACAAAAATACACAGACAGATTTATAGATGGATACTTTATTGATCCTAAAGGAAATGTAGCATTAAAGTAGCTTTAAGAACTCAATAAAGATAAAAAAAAAACATCTAAAATCTAAAAACAGAGAGATATGCAAAGGATATACAACTTAAAACAGTGTAATTGTCTATAAATATGTCTATAAATATGTCTATAAATATGGTAATACTAGCAATAGAAAGTTGCAAAAACTTTTTTTTTTATAATAGAATTAAATACGATGGCAACTTAAAAAAAAATTAAATACGATGGAAAGCAATTTTAAAAAAATACCTTTTACTGACTGTGGGAAACATTATGTTCCCTAAATATATTTTAAAGATACTGAATATTATATACCCTTAAGCACTCTACCCCTGTGCCTGCTCCGGGGTTTTACCCTGACAGGTACAGTGTGTTCTGCTGCTGCTGCACACAGTTGCAATCAAAAGCAGAAAATTATGCAATAGAACTTTTCTAACAGTAAGATTTATTTCTGTTTTTTTAAGACAATTTTCCTCCAGTAAACATAAATATAAAATATAAAGTGTTGCATCGTCTGCTGTAAAGTCTGAAGGAGTGGAACAAAGTGATATTGAACTTAACAAGGGCATTTCTACGGTGGCCGAGAAAGCCCAGCGCAGTGCAAATTGAAAAGCGCTGCAAAAGCACAAAACACATCCATCAAAATTACAACACAGGCGCAGCAAATAGAAAAACGCGCTGCAAAAAGAAAAACGCGCTGCAAATACAACCACAACACAACGGAAGTGAGTCACAACACAACGGAATTTCCCGGGGGACCTTAAAAGATGCTGTACCAGCTGTATACAAAGGACAGTAAGTGGCAAACAAGCTTCTGAAAAGTAAGTTATGTTTATTACCTGTGATTACCACGGTTGTGTGCATATTATTAAAAGTTCTGCTTCACAAAACACATTGTTTGCCACTTATTGTCCTTTGTACACAGTGAAGTCCGAGACGTTACTGAAGACGCAGCTTAGCTGGTACAGCATCTTTTAAGGTCCCCCGGGAAAATTACGTTGTGTTGTGACTCACTTCCGTTGTGTTGTGGTTCTATTTGCAGCGCGTTTTTCTATTTGCTGCTTCTGTGTTGTAATTTTGATGGATGTGTTTTGTGCTTTTGCAGCGCTTTTCAATTTGCATTGCGTTGGGCTTTCTCGGCCACCGTACATTTCTGATACTGTATTCTTGCTTGAAAGACCTGTGTGTCCTTATAAGCCAATATACTGTATATAGTACGCTGTGTTATTCTAAGAGTGTGTGAGTGTTGTTTTCTTATCTTTTCATTATCTTTCTTTCTTTTTTTGCACACCCAAACCAGACTCCAGCCCTGCTATGATTAGGTGCTTATTCCTCCGGCTGAATCGCTGTGTACTAGGTTGTTAATTAACTCAGATACTGGACGTGACCTTGTTTGGAAGCATAAAAGCCACACTCGATTGTCACAGCAATGAACCGGTGCACAATTACGGATGAAAGTCCCTTGTGCAAGACTCTCCGATTCAATTTTCTAGTCCCTCGACAAGAAAATGCCCTTCATCTCCTGCGACTGCATTCGCAGCTCGCTGGATCAATTTAATGTAGCAATCCATGCAGTCAAAGCAAGCTTTAATGTTTGTGAACCATGGTAATGAAAGAATGGAGCACCATCATTACGCAGACCTTCTCATGCTTCTTCTGCTTGTGCTGCTCGAGGAGGATGCTCAGCTCTGGAATATGCAGGACTGAAGCAGAGATGCAGAACTGAGGCTGTGTTCAGACTGAAGGGGAAGAGGACTAGTTTCTTAAATCAGCTAATGAATGACATGAGAAAAGAATGAGCCAGTTAAGCAAGTGTTTCCCAAACAGCTTTGCTAAGTAAAAATGAACAAACGAGGTTAAAGAGTGTCTTAGTTGACTCCTCCCCCGAAACAGCGCACTCAGTCCAACCACAAACATTGATTCAACACTGCCAAATATACAGTATATATTTACTATTACATGCGAAAAACGTAGAAATGTGGTATTTATATTATTATACATATTCTGAAATTTAAATAACAAAATGATGTACATAGGCATTGATAAAATACTCCTAAAGATGCATATGACTAAATAAATAAACGAAAAATACTATATTACTACCAATAAACTGCTCTCTTTCTCTTTCTCTCTCTAGACAGTATACAGGGTTTGGACAATGAAACTGAAACACCTGTTTTTAGATCACAATAATTGATTGTGGTGACGGACAGTTCTGGTGGAAACAGGAGAGTTGAGGTGCACATTAAATTCAGACAGCTTCCTCTTACAGCGTCCACAGTTAATCCTGTTGGATGTGGTTGGTTCTTCTTGGTGGTATTGCTGACATTACCCTGGATACCGTGGCTCTTGATACATCACAAAGACTTGCTGTCTTGGTCACAGATGCTCCAGCAAGACGTGCACCAACAATTTGTCCTCTTTTGACCTCTGGTATGCCACCCATAATGTTGTGTGCATTGCAATATTTTGAGCAGAACTGTGCTTTTAACCTGATAATTGAACCTTCACACTCTGCTCTTACTGGTGCAATGTGCAATTAATGAAGATTGGCCACCAGGCTGCTACAATTTAGCCATGAAACCTCCCACACTAAAATGACAGGTGTTTCAGTTTCATTGTCCAAACCCCTGTATATATATATATATATATATATATATATAAAACGGGAGAGAGAGATAGAGAGAGAGAGACAGAGAGAAAGACAAAATACAAATACAGGAACACAGCTCATCCCAGCTCATCCTAAATCACCATCTCAGTTGGGTTTAGTCTGAGGATCGTGAAGGCCATGCATCTTTTTTGTTTACTAGATAATCCCATATGCGTCACTTAATAGTTTTCATGTATTTAATATTAATCTGCAATGTAGAAAATAAACTAAATAAAAAAAAAGGAAAACATTGAATGAGACGTGCCTAAACTCTTGAGGGGTACTCTATATATGTGTATATTTGCAAGTTGTCACACCCCACAGTTTGTCCAGATGAATGGCCAGAATGTTGGTTAGAAACACCTTAAATATTACCTATTATCTATTTTGTTGTCCTGAAATTCCTGGCCTGGTGGGAATTCTGTATAGGTGCGTGTATGGCACAGTAGCAGCCAATAATATAATATAATATAATATAATACAGATTCAACCACAGAAAATAACAATTTTTCTATCTCAAAATTGGCGGTTCCTGGTGTTTAAGGTGCTAAACTGCACTTTAAGCCACTTTAAGAAGTTCTTTCTGAATAAATACTGGGTCGTGTTACTTGTTAATTTACGAGTGAGTTTACGTAGTACTTTAGTTACGCACGGGTTTGGGAAACACTCTTTAATTAACGATCAATCTTAAGTACGAGTAAACAAACTTCTTAGCGTTACGAAGCTTTCGGAAAACCCACCCCAGCTCTGTTGAGGTGAATGTCCGCACTGTTATTTGCAAGTGATCAGATTTGTACGACGACATCACAAGCATACCTGTAGGTGGCGCTGTGGTAAAGAGGTTGACGTCAGTAACTAATCCTCACACTTACGATTAGATAAGGTGGTTTGTTGCTGTGTTGTTTCACTGTAAAAAAACAAACAAAAAAAAACTTAAAGTTGTTTTTCTTTTTATGATTTTTAAGTCAGCTGAACAAAAAATATTGAGCTATAAACTATAGCAAATTATATTCATACGAATTCATATTTTCAAGGTGAATAGACTTGTAGTACTGTCAATACATTTCAGTATTAAAACCACTAATTTTGACCTTTGTGCTGCACACATGGGAATTCGCCTTCCTCATTTAACCACAGACCTTATACTGTATAAGTTCAAACAGCTACTACTAGACATCATATCCATTAAACCATAAGATAAGTAAATTAGCATAGATTTACTGGGTTCCAGTTAGCCCATTGAGTGCAGCACTGGAGCAGCAAGGATGCTATTTTTCATTTTAACTCCTGATTTTTCTTTTTTTTATTGTGGCTATATAGGACTCTAATACTCCTATAATCCACCCCCCGTTTTTGTATTCACCACAAACCATAGCAGAGGAATTTATAGCTTTTTCACACAGTGTCGCTGTGCTAAGGACACTTAAAATAATATGGCTGGGCAGTTCTGCCACTTCAAAAAGCTGCTTCCTTTTAGCATTATTTCAGAGCTGTTTGACAGATTGTGAGATATGAAAGGTGGTTTTCAGGTCCATTTCTCGCTATAAGTGGTGTAAGTAGCCACGCATGGCTCTCAAACCACAAGAAATATGTAGTTTTTTTTTAAAACCTCACTGTCAGTTATGATATTCTCATAAAATACAGTTTCTGTAGTGATTGCTTACTTGACTCATGTGGGCACCTTTCAAACACGCACTGTAGAGTGCTTCATTTTACTTCTGTGCTATCTGTGCTGTTTATGTAATATATTTGTAAAGCAAATCTTGGGCCCTATTTAAGGGATCTATGGTGCACTGGTCAATTGCGCATTGTGCAGTGTAAATTATGGGCGTGGCAGTGTGAGGGTGCAAAAAATACGCCATGCACAGCTTAAAATGTGCAAAAGGCATGTACTAATTCTCTTAATTAATCATGGGTGTATTTTTGGCGTAATGTGAAATAAAAATGAAAAAAAAAAAAAAAAAAAACAGTGCAAGAGACAGATGTGCTCTGACTTTAGCGAGTTGATATCTTAACAGCACAGCACTTTGTGCTAAGCCATATCTGAGCATACAGTCATACACATTCACACACCAGTATCCAATTTTTTTCTGGGCAATTTAGACACATGGGAATTCCACCCAGATAGGGACTTGAACCAAGGACCCCAGCGATGGGAAGACTAGACACAAACCATCAGTAAAAAAAAGCTCTACGCCTGTTTTTTTAAACCTTTAAAATCCACCCCTCTAATTCCTCCAGTCCGAGCAGTCTGAGAATCCCTGGAGTACTAATCAATAACACAAGCTGTTTATGATTTGCTAACAGTACAGAACATATGGCTGACAAATGAGCAGCAAAGGTCAAGCACGGCCTGTGTTAACCTGCTGTCAGCAGTAACTGGTTTTCATTGGAAGATGTATTGCAAATTTTGTACCTATTGTAATTTTTTGTCTGCATGTGTTGTATACATCTACATAAATGTAGCCTTTTTGGCGCAGTTAAGGCCATGCTGGCTTACATGTCAATAAAAATAGAATATTTATTAGACAAATGAATGTTTTTTGTCTCTTTGTTTTACTTTATTTTCTGCATAATGTAATGCATGAAAACAAAACCAACTGATATAATATGTGATACACACACTGATCAGCAAAAACATTAGCACCATCAGACCAATCCTGAGTCAGTCCTCAACAGATCTGAATACTGAATGCTATTCTTCGGTATCTGGCATCAAGACTATTAGCTGTTAGCAGCATATACTTTTCTTTGCTTTGAGGACACATCTGTGCACTCTTGGTATTTTAATCTCAGTGTCTTCATGAGGGAGAGTCACCTGGAATAGTTTTCTCAGCGTCTTGAAGGAAGGAGTTACTGGAGGTGCTGAACAATAGTTGCTGCTTTTTCTTCACGCTGTGAAGCTCCAGCTTATCCCAATTAAATCACCTCAAATCACCATCATCTCAGTTAATCAGATTTAGATCAGGGGATTAATGAGAACAAACCCTTTATTACTGTTTACTACGTAATTCTATGTGTGTCCCTTAATTGAATTGATTTCTAATTTATTTAATATTAATCTACAAATAGAAAATAAAAAATCTCTTAAAATCTTAGAATTTTCCAAAAAATTGTCTGTGCACTTTATAATCTGGTGTGCTAACCACGCTAAGCGCTAGCTCTTTCGCCGTTGAGAGTTGAGTATTATCAGCCTGTAGCCT
Organism: Astyanax mexicanus; assembly: GCF_023375975.1. Taxonomy (NCBI): domain Eukaryota; kingdom Metazoa; phylum Chordata; class Actinopteri; order Characiformes; family Acestrorhamphidae; genus Astyanax; species Astyanax mexicanus. The sequence goes on along the minus strand of NC_064415.1, from coordinate 10,469,395 downwards.
GCTGCTAACTCCAGCTAGCACTGCTGGAGCAGCCTTAGCATTAGCATTGGCCGCTAACTGCACTAAGAACTAGATCTTTGGCCATTTAGAGGTCAGTATATTGGGCTGTAGTCTGTGTGTTTACCGTGTTAAAACAAGCTATGTGGGACAAACCACTAGCCAGTATCACCCTGGCTTACTTGAATCTAAGCTTACTGTGAGTAAAAAGGACATGCTTTATTTCCCCAAATAAACAGTTTTTAGAAGAGAAGCCTGTGCAGATTTTTTTAAAGTTTAGCTTAGCTTTACAGGTCTCGCCAACCAACTCTGATATTAAAATACCTGCTGAATTAGAAGGAAAACATGGCGAACCCCTTGTTCCTTACTATTGTCGCATAATGTGTGCACCTTATAATCCAGTGCATCTTATGTATGAAAGTAGACCAAAAAATAGCTGTTTATTGATAAATCCAGCGCCACTTAAAATGCAAAAAATACTGTAATAAGACCTTCAGTCCAGTCCAAACTTTTGACTGGTACTGCTTAAGAATAAAGGTTCTGGATGGCATGAATTGAATGCAAACAGCCTCAGCTTCCAGGGGATCCCCTCCCTGTAGACCCCTGTTTTATTCCAACCAATCTCAAAATTAAACCTGTGCTCTTGATAGTAAAAGAAAACCATGGTTGGTAGAGCAGAAAGGGTGTGCCAAGGTGATGCAGCAAGGTGTGCCAAGATAACAAATTTATTTAAGCAGTTTACAGGAAACTATGAGCACAAAACCAATAAACAACAGCAGCTAAAGCTGTAAAGGCTTTTAAGTTTCAGTGGGAAACAATGGTAAAGCATTAGCTCCACAGTATCCCGACCAGTTCATCTGACCGTGTGATCTTCCCACCACAGGCCTCGTCACTTATCTAACGAGTGCCGGGTGCATTTCCTCCCCCCCCCCCCACCCCCCCTCCGTTCAGCCCGGAGATAGAACTGATGCTGACGTGATTTTTCTCCAGTCAAAGCTAATTCGGTGCTGACACTCTATAAAACAAACCACAGACAATTTCACAATTGGGGATAATTTTCATGCAGATAGCAGCTATTCAAATTGACTTTACCAAGGCCTGTGATTTATGGGCGCTGCTCCCCTTCGCACTATGCAAATCTTATCAAACCCTTCACTGCGGCGGCTCCGTGCTATCAGCTCATTGTGCCGTTATCTCAATTATTTCACGGCTGCTCAGGGACCTGTCTCAGCAGCCATCAATCAGAGGCAGCCCTTCAAAACTGGAGCGCTGCGAACGCAAGCGCTGAGATCACTCGGAGGCGCTGGCAAGGGCACCGCGACCCCGGTGACCCCAAAGAGTGCCCATGGAAAGTTTCCAGAGGTCGTGGATGAAGGAGGAGAAACACTGAAAGAGAAAAGACTGAAAAGACTGATGTTCTCGTTAGGAGAAAGAGAGCAGGAGGCGGGAACAGCCGTCCCAAACATCCACAAAGATTTAAATGCAGGTTCCACAGCATGATGAACTGAAGAGCTACACTTCATGTATAAACACTGTGAACACCTGCTGATCACACATTTCCTCTTACATCTGAAACTATAAATAGGATTGTTGAGTTACAGCAGAGATAAAATCCATTTTTTTGAGAAGGCTTGAGACTTTGTGTTGGAACATTGCTGTGAGAATATGATTACATTTAACTATGAAAGTATATATATATATATATATATATACACTGTATGAACAATTGTAAATGAATGCTGAAGTATACACATAAGGAGTTATGTAGCAAACTGAAAAAAAAATGTTCAGGCTTAACTTATCCTGTGCAACAGAGGAATTCTCTTCCTTTCCTGGGGTGTTCCTGATGAGAGCCAGTTTCAGCATTGTAAAATTTTTGATTATCTTTGAATTATTTACTTAGTTAAGTAGTTCTTGTCATGATATGAATTAGAATATTACTCAAATAGAGCTATTCACTGTATTTAACCAACTCTACCTCTTCATAACTTTACAACTGATGCTCTCAAAAACATCATTAAGAGGCAAGAAATTCAAGTATTTAACTCTTGATAAGGTCAGCACAGCTGTTAACTAAAAGCCTGAATTTCAGGTGACTCTACCTTCTAAAGCTTATAAAGAAAATCAAGAAAGTCAAGATGTGAGAAGCTGTCATCTAAACAAGAGGTGCTACTTTGAACAATCTAAAATATAAAAAAACTTGTTTTGGTTTGTTTAAAATACTTTTGTATTTAAATTATGAAATAAATTAACAAACATTACGAACAAACAAACAGAAAATCACATAAGCATACACAGTTTAATGTGGCAATTTGTTTTAGACCATTTTGCAAACATTGCCCCATCTTTACATTGTATTTGTATTTTCCGGACTATAAGGCGCACTTAAAATCCTTTAATTTTCCCAAAAATCGGCTGTGCACCTTATAATAAAGGTTCACCTTATGTATAAATTCTACCAATCCGGTATTAAGGAGCAATAAGCCAATCCTGAAGTACAGTGTTCTAAGGGTGAGCTTTTAGTGAAGTTCCTCCAGCACTAAGGCTAGGTGCAGCAGCATTAGCATTAGCCGCTAACTGCAGATCTAGCTTTTTTTGCTGTTCAGAGGTGAGTATATTGGACTGTAGTCTGCGTGTTTGTTTGCTGTGTTAAAACAAGCTACATGGGACAAAACCATTAGCTAATAGCGCCCTGGGTTACCAGAACACTCAAGGTTTCTTGTTTAGCGCTATCGGGCAGCATTTACGTCCCACTAGTGCTGCAGTTAGCAGCTAATGCTAATGCTGCTGCACCTAGCCTTAGTGCTGGAGAAACTTCACTGAAAACTCAACCTTAGGCAAAATATTGGAAATCTAAGTATACTGCAAATAAAAAAGAAGTGCTTTACGCACTCAAATAAATGGTTTTCAGAAGAGAAATCTGTGTACATTAACATTTTTGTTTATTTAGGAAGAGAAACATGGCAACTCTTGCTCACTTCGATGTAGGCATCCTAGTGTTGCTTAATGCACCTTATAATTCGGTGCACCTTATGTATGAAAATAGACCAGAAAATAGACTTTCATTGATTGTGCGCCTTATAATCTGTTTCGCCTTATAGGTACAGTATATACATATGTTGGAACACTGCTGTGAGGATTTGATTGATTACATTCAGCTATGAGCTATTATAAGGCTGCTGAAGAAAACCCAGTTCCGATGCTTCTGTTAAGGCTTTGCACTGTATTTTGAGTGAATGTTCTTCAAACTTTCACATATATATATATACACTTCTGATTCTTCTATGATGCTGCTCAAACAACCTGAAGCCACATCTAGAGCTCCATCAACTTTGTTTTAAAGCAGGTAAAACTTTTTTGGCTAAGAGTGTCCAGCCAATGCTGGGGGAGGGGGGGCTTGTTATACCCCTCTATCTGATGTTTGGCTTGGGGCATGGTGATCTTAGGCTCATGTCCAGCTGCTCCACAGTGTCCAGTTCTATTTGCATTGCTTTACTATGGAGATTATACAAGCTGTGTGTCCACCTGAACACCTGTCCAAGCAATGGACATGGGGGCACCTTAAAGTAATTTAATTTACTAATGAGGAGGAGTATCTGGGTGATTTTGCACCTATATGCTTGTTATCAATTAGAAAGAAACAGTCACTTTCTGTAGTAATGGGTAATTCCACACAAAATAGCTTTTTTTTGGACGACTCTCAAGTGAGCCGAGCGAATCGATTAGCAATCATGAGCAAATTGAGAGGGCTTTTATTGTATCTGGTCTGCCCACAAAAAAACAAGCACAGTCATGATAAGCTACCTGAATAGTTTTCCGTGTAGTTTTGGCCTTGTATATTTCAGAATCTGGCTGAATTTACATCTTTTATGCATTTCTGAGGTTATACAGCCCTTCTGACTCACTATAATTGCCTGGTATGATGGTAATCTGAGAACAGGAAAGCAGTCTAATGGGTATTGCATCTAAAAGTCTTGGTACTTTTGTGAAACAAAGTAAAACATGTAGCCAAGCACAAACTACTAAGCTAATTCAGTAAGGCTAGGTGCAGCAGCATTAGCATTAGCGGCTAACCACAGAGTTAGCTCTTTCACCATTCAGAGAAGAGTATATTGGACTGTAGTCTGAGTGTTTGCCATGTTAAAACTTACTGGAACACTCAGGGTTCCTCAGTCTAGTGCTATCGGGTAACATTTACGCCCCCACTAGTGCTGTGGTTAGCGGCTAATGCTAATGCTGCTGCTCCCAGCCTTAGTGCTGGAGAAACTTCACTGAAAACTCGCCCTTAGACAAAATATTGGAAATCTAAGCTTACTGTAAATAAAGGAAAGCTCTTTACTCACCCAAATGAATGTTTTTCAGGAGAGAAACATGTGTAGATTAACTTTTCAGTGCTCGTTTGACTTTAAAAGAAATGCTATTTTTTTTTAGGAATTATAGTTTTGTTTACTTAGGTGCTTCCCCCAGTTTCCCCTTCGATTTAGGCATCCTTAATAGTGTTGCTTAAAGCGCCTTACAAGGAGTCACATCAATGTCAAAAATACCAGGTGAAAAAAATTAACCTGCGTGTTTTAAAATTTTTCATGTGTAAATTAACTTCTCACGAGCACAAATGTGAAGCTTGCGAGCAAAAAGGGAATCGTGTGCATGCTAAACAAAATATTGCTCTCAACCTTCATTTTTCTACCTTTTGAGTGAACTCTATTGGCTGATATCTCCAGAGTTTGTTTGTGACAGACTGCCTACCTCCAAGAGCTGGAGGAGGGCGGAGAAAGAAGGACAGCAGGAGAGTTAGCTAACTAGCTATGCTACAATCCAAACAACCGTTTTCTGTGGTGCTGTTTGCTTGGGTTTAGCGCCTGGAGCATTCGGTTCTCAAGCGATGTCTGCCTGGGTTTAGTGCTCTCCGGATTTTAACATAGCTAGCTTGTTAGCTAACTCTTCCGGCTTTTGGAGGTAGGCGATCCTTCACCAACCTTGGAGATATTTAAGCAATAGAACACGAGAGGGAGTGTGTTATCACGAATAACGAATCACGGCTGTGATTCGGTCGTAGGCACGAGCCGAAGGATTTAGCTAGCTGGCTTAGCTCAGCATTAACTTTTATTAAGTTTAGCCTAGCCTGGCTGCTTAGCGTTCTGGCTGTCAGACGGCAGTAGTCGAACAATTTTCTTTCCCTTTTTTTCCACAAAAGACGAGCCAGTGCTGCGGGCGATCGTGCCACGGCTGAGCGCTAGCCTGTGCTAAGCTAAAGCTGCTGCGGGTGCCGTTGATGATTCAAAGCTGTCCTGTGTATATATGCCGTTACTCGGCAACGTGTCGGCGGGGTGATACAAGTTTAGTGTGAGAAGGCCGTGATGTTTTCACAAATATCATCAGGGCTAGAACACTTCTCAAGCAATCCGATTGTGAGGTTGGAACTAACTGTTGTATATCAGCCAATAGCATATACTGAGGGGGGTGACTCTGACCCCACCCCAAACTGTCAAAACCACCAAAATAGACAGACATTCATTGATAGTGCGTCTTATAATACAGTGCCCCTTATAATCTGGTGTGACTTATGTATATATAAAAAAAAACACCAGAAAACAGACGTTGATAGTGCACTTTATGGTCTGAAAAATATGGTAGTAAACTTATCAGTAGTGGTTAAAAAAAAAAAAATCTATAAATAGTAGCAGTTGTTGTTGTAGTTGATGATACTGATATGATAAGTGTCCTTTAATAGAATGATACACCATAGTCAGTATGGTCAGTTTCATTCAGGAAATGTTGTTATCTTCTTTATTTTTGGCCCTTTTTGCACTTTTCTTGCTGCTGCAGGGTCTTTTTTTGAGGAACCGAACCACACACAGATTGTTCCCACGGCTCTTCCTCAAGAGGGAGAGAGAGAGAAAAAAAAAACAATACAGTTCATTTAAACTATGATGACCCACACTGTGAGTCAGCCATCTGGAGTGAAGGAGTGTTTCATGTGTTCGCTGCCATTCCAGCCTAACCTCAGTGAACTCCCCCTCGTCATTCAAGAAAGGAGCAAATTATTAATCTCGCTGCATTATTTCACACAATGGATACATGTAACACAGTCTACTCTCTGTATTTATAGCTGTGAAATAAATCAGTCCTCTGTTTCTTGTTATTTAAGAGAAATGCCTTCAGGTGGCACCTTCTCCTGTTTATATGTATTAACATAGAGACTGCAGCATCATACCAGAAGGTCGTTGAGGGGTTTCATTCTGTTTTAACTGCACAAGCGAGGCATGCTAGAGTTTCCTTACAAATCAAACAGAGCTGGCGGCGCTTTCACAGCAACTATGCAGCCCATCTCCCAATTCTCCTCAAGCGCTCTTTCATCTCCCCCAACCTTCCCTTATATGGACATGTTTTCTGCTTTCCAGAATACCCAAACTGGGCAGCGGTCAGGCTGCTGAACTTGTGGCAACAACAATGAAAGGGACACTAGAGGTCAGTGCACACTCAGCAGCACTAGTGCTTTAGCTGGAGAGGGTATACACCAGTTTGGGGGGGATAGTCACACCACAAACAAGACAGTGACCCCTAAAGTATTGCATGGTGGCACGTTTCATGTTTAGAAACTCCACTGTGGATTATTTGTAGACAGACCCTTTGATATTAACATACTTTCATCTAAATATATATTAAATAGAATAGTATTGTATACATTGAACATCAGATTTTCATTAGATCTAATCTTAAAACTAATCCCAAAACAAATCTACTACAAACATTGCTAAAATGAGACAATGCGTTCTTCAGAACATTAAGCTTGAAGCTTGGAAAACAAACAAAGGAGACACCAAAAAGTGTGGCTCATACTAAAATAAAACAACTTAACTTTTTAGTTTTTCTTTTACAAATGAAAAAAAATGGGCTGAACAATTCAGACCTAAAACCTTTAAATTCTGAACAGCCTTTTTCTTTTTCTTTAGAGGCTTGATGTGACGACTTTGCCTTAGCTTTTGACTTTAAAGGTGACTGTTGAATTTGTCTTTGCTTTTGTGTTGACTTTGTATTTATTTCTTTGCCTCCATGTTGTCTTTGACTTCTTCTTGTCTTTTTCTTCACTGTTGGCGTCACATTTTTTGAGGTGAAAGTGTGGCAGTGTGTGAATTGAGTAGTCACTCTCATCTTGGCCATTTAGCTTTGCATTCAATTGATTTGTCTTTTGTGTTGAATTGACTTTTTGACTTCTCTTTGTGTTGACTTGTCTTCTCTTTGTGTTGACTTGTCTTCTCTTTGTGTTGACTTGTCTTGACTTCTCTTTGTGTTGACTAGTCTTCTCTTTGTGTTGACTTGTCTTCTCTTTGTGTTGACTTGTCTTCTCTTCGTGTTGACTTGTCTTCTCTTTGTGTTGACTTGTCTTCTCTTCGTGTTGACTTGTCTTCTCTTTGTGTTGACTTGTCTTGACTTCTCTTTGTGTTGACTTGTCTTTGCTTTGTGTTGACTTGTCTTGACTTCTCTTTGTGTTGACTTGTCTTGACTTCTCTTTGTGTTGACTTGTCTTGTCTTCTCTTTGTGTTGACTTGTCTTCTCTTTGTGTTGACTTGTCTTGACTTCTCTTTGTGTTGACTTGTCTTGACTTCTCTTTGTGTTGACTTGTCTTGACTTCTCTTTGTGTTGACTTGTCTTGACTTCTCTTTGTGTTGAATTGTCTTTGTGTTGTCTTGACTTTTTGACTTGTCTGTGTTCACTGTCTTGTCTTGTCTTTGGGTTGACTTGTCTTGATGTTCTGTTAATTTGATCTGACTTTCTGTTGACTTGACTTTCTGTTGACTTGTTTTTGTGTTGGCTTGTCTTGACTTGACTTGACTTTGTGTTGTCTTGACTCTCTGTTGATTTGTCTTGTCTTTGTGTTGACTTGATTTGTCTTTGCATAAGCTTGTTTTGTCCTTGTGTTGACTTGACTTGTCTTGTCTTTGTGTTGCCTTGATTTGTCTTTGCATAAGCTTGTTTTGTCCTTATGTTGACTTCACTTGACTTTGTGTTGACTTGTCTTTTCTTGTCTTTGTCTTGACTGGAGCATATCTTACCAGTCACCCCTCAATAGAGGTGTGACAAAGGCAAGCAGGAAGCTCAGCCTTAAATACAGGAACCAGCAGGTGAGACTAGTTGGCACTAATTATCCCTGGGAACTCTGGGATTTGGAGTTTTTTTGGGAACAGTGCCTTGATGCTGCCTCCCTCTGCTGGCAGCTGGCGGTGCAGTCTGAATTACTACAGTAAGTGAATTGAAATGTTGATATCATCATGTTTTTTGGAGGTGACAGTGTGGCAGTGTGTAAATCGAGCAGCCACTCCCATCTCAGTCATTGATGCTCAGATTTCTAGCAAATCTGGTGCAAACTGGTTTTACATTTGTTACAGATATCTTGAAGTGCAAAAACAACATTACTCCACATCCCAAAGTAAAATTAATATACACAGATTGGGGCATTTGTTTATGAGTTAAAATAATGTGTTTTTAAGCTTGAACAAAGATTTTTTAACCAAATTTAATCATTTTATAATCATTCTATCATTCGACCTCCAGTTTCAAGGATATATGCTGCAGATAGAAGTGAAGATGCTACAGCATTTGGCCTTGGAGCAAAATCTTGCTTGGTATTTTATTTTCATAGTTTGTACAAGTGTGTAGAGATCTTGTTCCTGCAGAGAAACAAGAAAAACACTCTTTTATCCTTTTTTTCTCCTGCGGGAAAATAATCCGACACTTTTAACCCAGAGAGAAACATGAGGTAACTGACAACCTGCTTCAGTGAGGATCACCACCGGCATCATCTGCCAGAACTTCGGCTGTTCAAGTCAAGTCAAGTCAAGTAGTTTTATTGTCAATACTGCATATGTACAGGACATACAGAGAATTGAAATTACGTTACTCTCCTTCCCAATTTTACAGCAAGTACAGATAATAGATATAATAAAGGAGAAGGGGAGACTCTATGTGTACAATACAGCAGGGACACAAATAGACATACATGAGACAAAAACAAGGTGCAGTGGTGTGGGGGAGAAATAGATATATAAACATAAGTAAATAAGTAAAAATAGATATATAATTATAATATAAAAGAGTGTGAGACACTATATGTTCAATACAGCAAGACACAATAAACATACGTAAGACAATAGTGCAATATTGATGGTGATTGAGATCGAATGACAGTAAAAATAGTAAATAACAGTAGTGCAAATACGGTATATGGTATATAGCTTAAGGCTGGTAAAGTGAATGGGTGCGTAAGTCCTTAAAGTTCACAGTTTAATTAAGTGGAATTAAAGTGTGTATTGACAGTGCAAGTATATCAGTAGTGCAGGTGTTGTGTAGTGCAAGTTCGTTTGGAAGGGACCAGTACTTTGTGCATTGTAGTGCAGAGTTTCAGTACTGTATTAGTGGGGGGTCAGGATGCTGAGTGAGTGTGTGCTTGGGGCAGGATTGGGATGGGGGGTAGAGCAGGAAGAGAGTTCAGCATCCTCACAGCCTGATGGATGGGGCTGTCTCGCAGTCTGCTGGTCCTCGCCCCGAGACTCCGCAGTCTCCTCCCTGATGGCAGCAGGATGAAGAAGCTGTGTAGTGGGTGAGAGGGATCTCCTGCCAGACGGAGGGCTTTCCGTGTGAGGCGGGAGCTGTACAAGTCCTGAAGGGAGGGGAGAGAGGTGCCAACAATCTTCTCAGCTGCTCTCACGATGCGCTGGAGGGTCCTGCGGCAGGATGCTGTGCAGGCCCCGTACCACACGGTGAAACAGATGGTCAGTATGCTCTCGATGGCCCCTCTGTAGAACGTGGTCATGATGGGGGTGGGGGCTCCAGCTCTTCTCAGCTTGCGGAGAAAGTAGAGACGCTGATTTGCCTTCCGGGTCAGTGATGCTGAGTTGGTGCTCCAGGAGAGGTCCTCTGTGACGTGCACACCCAGGAACTTGGTGCTGCTCACCCTCTCCACAGCAGTTCCGTTGATGAACAGAGGGGTGTGCAGTGTGTGAGTTCTCCTGAAGTCCACAACAATCTCCTTGGTCTTCTCTGTGTTCAGAGAGAGATTGTTGTGTTTGCACCAGGAGGCCAGGCGGCTCACCTCGCTCCTGTAGTGTGACTCATCGTTGTTGCTGATGAGACCCACCACCGTCGTGTCATCCGCAAACTTGACGAAGAGGTTGGAGGTGTGTGCTGGTGTGCAATCGTGGGTCAGCAGAGTGAACAGAAGGGGGCTCAGCACACATCCTGATCCATTCGCACACCAATCCACACAAACACACCCTCACACACGAACACACACTCTGAATAGTCTTCCAGCTCCGGTAAAACCCTTTGTCTTTGTCACGGTGACTTTATTGCATGTAAAAAGGCTGTGTTTTTTGGCTGTAGCCGCCACGCTAGCAGCATTCCTCAGCAGTGGCAGGGCTCTCTGGAGACCGGGCCTCGCTATTGTCTATGCGCACCAAACAAGAGCCTCGGAGAGCGGCTGCGGCTTCACTGAGCTCCAGATATAGCAAGGTCAGAGCCCAATTCCTGCGGTGCCAAGCAGGTCAGTGGACATTTTGTAGTCGCTGGGCTGAAGGATGTTTTTCTCATCTGCTGTGTCTGCACCGTCACCACACACACACACACACACACACATACACACACACACCCACACGCACACACACACACACACACGCAGGAATGAATGCACTCAATGCACTACAAATGCATTTTTTATTACGGGTTTTACTAAGTACACAAACATACACATGTGTATTCCTGTCTTGGTGGGATGCTTCCATTACCTATACTGTATATAGTGCACAAAATCTATAACTGACATATCTATAATAACTCTAAATAAAACTTAATATACACGGCAAAAAAAAAGATTATTGAAATATTATAAGAAATACACTGCAAAAAAAAACATTTAGCGAAAAATGGACAAAATATATATAATCTAAAAAAAACGCCACATTTTTCTTAAAAATTAGCAACCTCAAAGTATAAAAAAGTGAGGTAACATTTAAATCAAGCAAAAAACACAGATTTTTCTTTTTTTTTTAACTTTGGACCCACTGATTAAAATAATTGTGCCAGAAACAAAATTGTTGTGCTTATTTTGAGTTCAAATGACTGATTAAAATTTGATTAACCAGTCATTTCAACTAAATTAAAATTGACAAAAATTCTTAGTAAGACAATAATTATCAGTGAAAAAAATAAATTTATTGCCATGAAATTAGATAATTTTACTTGATAAGATTTAGTTTTTTTGTGTAATAATGTATTTCAAACGTTCTTGTTCTTGTTTTAAGTGGATTAATCGAATAAAAGTATATAATTGTTCATGAATAAATTAGATTAAATCAAGGAACAATGTTTAAAATGAGGAAACAGAAGTTTGAAATAAGTTGAGTTCTCTTATAAAATCTTGTCAACAAGGCAAAAACCAGAACATTAATTTGCTAATATTTCAATTTGTGCAGTGCAAAAAGGATGCATTAACTAAAATTAATTCTTTTATAATTGTTTAATCGATTAAAGGTGTAAAAAATTTATTTACCCAATATTTTGTTATTTTCTGTTATATATTTGTTTTACTTGCGCTTGTTTTACAGTGAATGTGAATAAATAAATGACTTGTATTGTATCAATTAGCAAGACAACAGAGAGTCTTTCCAAGATTGATTAGTTGCACACCCTTGATATTTATTTATTTCAGCCCTAAACTAAAAAGCATTTCATAATACAAAACCCAAAAATCAAATTTCCATTTCATTGTTCTCATACTGAATGAAATTGAAGATATTTCTAAAGTTTGTTTGGTAAGTTTTACAGTTGGATCTACTGCAGCTTACAGGCGCTGAGCTCCGAATGCTGCACTCGAGGTCCTGCAGTCCACATTTGCACATGCATGCGAGAGCCACAAGGCTTACTGTGGCCTTCGGCAAGGACTGCATGAAACTCCTTGAGATACAGGTACAGATCAATCGGAGGGCCGGGACTGGTTTAGAGCTTAGTTTCCTGCCAGGTACGTATGCAAATTGTTTATCTCCAAAGTACTGTATGGAGGAGAGCTGCAGGGCTTAAGCAACCATTTGGGACACAGCCATGGAAGCTTATACGCATCCACCTACTTGATGCTAGTTGCTAAATCCTCTCATTTCTGCCCTCAAACCAGGGGAAGTTGTTCAGTAATCTTGAGTAGACTTTCATACAGTGTGTGGTTTCTGGTGCTGTACAAGTAACAAGTGTGCCTTACAAAGTGTACCCTGCCAATTAGATATGGTGAGAAGTTGTCCTCTTTTATTTGGTGAGGTGTGTGTAGAGTGATGCTGCATATATAGTAAGGTGAACAGGTGAAATCAATACTCTGGTGATTGACTCCCTGGTGGTAAAATAAGGACACTGGTCTGCACTCAAAACCCCACTGATTGGTGTTGTTGACTTGCTGCATATCTGCTTTTTGAATATGTTGGTGTTTGTTGGTAGTGATGCATGTGGTGACAAGGTGTCCTCTTTACTCAGCGAGGTGTGTGTGAAGTAATGCTGCATATATAGTGAGGTGAACAGGTGAAATCAATACTCTGGTGATTGACTCCCTGGTGGTAAAATAAGGACATGGGTGTGCACTCAAATACCCCACTGATTGGTGTCGTTGACTTGCTGCATATTTACTTTTTGAATCTGTTGGTGTTTGTTGTTAGTGATGGATATGGTGAGAAGTTGTCCTCTTTTACTCAGCGAGGTGTGTGTGTAGTGATGCTGCATTTATAGTGAGGTAAACAGGTGAAATCAATACTCTGGTGATGGACTCCCTGGTGGTAAAATTAGGACACTGGTGTGCACTCAAATAACCCACTGATTGGTGTCGCTGCATATCTGCTTTTTGAATCTGTCAGTGTTTGTTGTTGGTGATGGATGTGCTGACAAGTTTTCCTCTTTTACTCAGTAAGGTGTGCGTGGAGTGATGCTGCATATATAGTGAGGTGAACAGGTGAAATCAATACTCCGGTGATTGACTCTCTGGTGGTAAAATAAGGACACTGGTGTGCACTCAAGAAACCCACTGATTGGTATTGCTGCATATCTGCTTTTTTATCTGTTGGGGTTTGCTGTTAGTATAAAACTTGTTAGAGTATAAAATGTTAAAGGAACAATCGGTAATAAATGCAAGCTACAGGAGTCTAATTACCAAACAGTGGTTAATTTTTTCCTCCCCACTCACTTCTTTCCAGATGCGAAGCTCACTCGGGTTGCCAGATTGATACATAGAGAAAAACTAGTAACAACAAATCTTACTCTATAGCTGATCAGTGAATATATATATATATTTTAGTGTCCAAAATGCCCATTTCTTACGCTAGTGGTGGTGATAAATTACCCATCTATGGTTAGCAACCTTACTGAAGCTAAGTGATTACCTGTTCAGCAGAAGAAAAAAAAATAGCCAGCTCGCTCATTTCCATGGCTGCAGCACACTGTTTGCCTGCTGTACCTGGCAACCCGAGGTGTGGAAAAGGGACCAGAGAAATGGTGGTTTAGAGGCTACAACCCACATAGATTACTGTGACGAACCACATAGTTATAATAAGAAAATACTGGCTGAAGCTTTGCTGACAGGAGCTTCCAGTGCTTAATCTCTGCATGTTTCATTAATATCTGATGATGCATCCTTATCATTTTATTAAATTATTAAGTTACTACAGAGAATATAATCCTTAATGGTCCTTTAAAAAAAACATTTATCCTCCATGAAGACTGTGAGCAGGTGTTGTTTTCTTTACGGGGGATGGGAAACTATAGGGATAGTCATGATCTGTCATTACAGATCTTTAGATTTGGATGTGAGCTGACAGCAGTGGTTAGTTTCTCCTTCATCTTGCTCGACATCAACGTGATTGGCTGAATCTGACACCAGACCATCTCCTAATGGGTCATGCATGGTTGCGTTGGAGTACACACTGTCAAAACTTTATGTTCAACTCTAGTGAACATTTTTAACAGGTTTATTTTTTGCATATTTCACTGGTGTACATCAATACATCTATGTATTGTTTTCTTAACAACGACAAGATGTCTTTTTGATGGATACCAAAATGTCCATCACACACTTGTAAGCAGTTGTTATCAGTAATCTCTAGTAGACATGCTTATATGGCTTCCAATTCTCTGTGACTGTACCTTGGTAATTAATAAAATGGTAAAATTAAAGGATGCAGTATGGCTGGTTCTACTGCTATTATCTGTGTAAAGGAATATACTATATATTATAAACTACAGACAACTTTTCTCCCAAATTCCAAATTAAAAACAATTTCATGCTTCTTGGCATCTTGTTCTCCTCCACCAGTCTTACACACTGCTTTTGGATAACTTTATGCCTTCACTGCTGGTGCACCAATTCAAGCAGTTCAGCTTGGTTTGATGGCTTGTGATCATCCATCTTCCTCTTGATTATATTCCAGAGGTTTTCAATTTGGTAAAATCAAAGAAACTCATCATTTTTAAGTGCTCTCTTTATGACTTCCGTCATTTTATTCTGTGGAGATTTAATCACACAGCTATAAATACACAGCTGTACACTTCACTTCATTATTTCCATTGCTTCCTCTAGGTTCCTCTTGCAGTACAAAACAAACCCTTACTCCAGTGTAAAGCCTCCCACACCTACAGCACTTTTACTGCTGACACCACCATCCCTCACCAAGAGGCCCAACACCAGCACTATTCTCTACTCTCAAACAGAGCCCAGCTTATTCCAACGGAACAACAAAAGTACACAAATCACAGAGAACAGGCCAATGAACATGAAACATCTTTATTGTATTGTACAGCTCTGGACCCCCACCGCCCTTTTCTCCGAGAGTCATGTATCACATGTAGCCTTTGGCCACAAATTCCTGACCAGCACTGCTTAGTCACAAGCTGCCAAGCTATGGTGATTTCCTGTCTCGCTTTAATAAGTAACATTCAATCCTCCTCCGCTGCCGAGATGCCACACTGAGCTGGAATGTGCTGGAAAAACTCTCCGCAACTGACAGTCCTCAATACGCTGCCCAGTATTGCTCAAGCCCTCATGCATGCATTGACTGTCCAGCCACTCAGAAGTCAACAATGACCAGTGTTTGGCTAATTAAATTCCTGCAGCAGCGGATGATTTATTTCCTGGCCTAGCCACAGGGTCACTTCTATTCCCTCCGTCAAGATGTTTTTGAATTCAAGCACAAGCAAACGGCATTCATCTCCAACGGCAGCAATTAAACGGGAACAGTTCAAGCTCTAAAACCTCTTTCAGTGTACAACAGCTGAGAGTGCTGTGGAAATATTCATCCGCTCCAATGTTTGGATGGTTCCGATGAATTGTCAATGGTTGCGAAGGTTCAAACACTTCCAAACGCGGTGTTAAAACCATCAAGGACAAACACTCTTTCACACAGCCACAATAATCACTTCCAAAGTGGGCTATTATGCAAAAACCTCCTCTATTCACGTCTTCTGTGGGCCGAAAAACAACCTGCAATCATAATTACACGTTCACTAGTACGCTCATCAATGGCACTACAGTGTGAGCTGGATTTTTTTTGTCCAGTTTATGTAGAGATGTGGTGTATTCAGCACAACACTGTTTATTTCAATCGAAATAGATTCACAGATTTTTGTTTTGAAAAAAAAAAAACAACAACATGAAAAGCTTTATAGCAGTTTATAACTTACAGCAGTTAAGTTATATTTGATAGTACAGTACTATACGAGTTAATGCACTACTATAATAGTTAATACCAGACTATAAGTTTTAATATAGGACTATATAAAGAATACAGGGCAAAAAGATAGGTATACAGTCTTTAAAATACAAGTTTATAAAATACTGTAAGAATTTAATACAGAGCTATAAGAGCTAATACAATACTGTAAGAGTTAATACAGAGCTATAAGAGCTAATACAATACTGTAAGAGTTAATACAGAGCTATAAGAGTCAATACAGGGCTATAAGAGCTAATACAATGCTGTAAGAGTCAAAACAGAGCTATAACAGTCAATACAGGGCTATAAGAGCTAATACAATACTGTTAGAGTTAATACAGAGCTATAAGAGTCAATACAGGGCTATAAGAGCTAATACAATGCTGTAAGAGTCAAAACAGAGCTATAACAGTCAATACAGGGCTATAAGAGCTAATACAATACTGTAAGAGTTAATACAGAGCTATAAGAGCTAATACAATACTGTAAGAGTTAATACAGAGCTATAAGAGTCAATACAGGGCTATAAGAGCTAATACAATGCTGTAAGAGTCAAAACAGAGCTATAACAGTCAATACAGGGCTATAAGAGCTAATACAATACTGTTAGAGTTAATACAGGGCTATAAGGGTTAGTGCAGCATGGTAAGAGTTATTAAAGTACTATAAGGGTTAATGCAGTACTGTAAGAGCTACGAAAGTACCCTAAGAGTTAATATAAATCTAAAAGAGTGAAAAAGGGCTATAAGAATTTTAACAGCGCTGTAAGAGTTAACACTATAACTATAGGAGTTAATACAGGACTGTAAAAGTTAATAAAGTACAATAAGGATTAATACAGTACTATACAAGCTAGTTAAATACTGTAAGAGTTATTGTAAAACTATTAAATTTATACAGCTCTGTGAGAGTTAATAAAGTACTATAAGGGTTAATGAAGTACTATAAGAGCTAATATAATCATGTAAGAGTTAATATAAAATTATAAAAGTTAATACAGCACTGTAAGAGTTAACATAGAACTATAAGAGTTAACACAACATATAATACTATATAGGGTTAATATAGTGCTCTAAGGGTGAATACAGTACTATAAGAGCTAATAAAATACTGTAAAAATGCATTTAAAACTAAAGAAGTTAACACAGCACTTATAATAGATTATACAGCAGTGTAAGAGTTAATATTAAGCTGTGAGATGTAATAATAATACAGTACTTTAAGAGCTAATAAAATATGTTGAGTAAATACAACACTGTAAGAGTTGATATTAAACTATAAGTGCCTATACACTACTGCAAGAGTTAATATAGAACTATAAGAGTTAATACATCACTGTGAGATGTAATAAGGTATTATAAGGGTTAATACAGTACTATAAGAGCTAAATACAGCACTAAACAAGTTAATATAGAACTATACGAGTTACTACATCACTGTAAGAGTTAATATAGAACTCTACATTTATATATGTTATAACAATCAATAGTTCTTAGTTAAGCAATAGAACACGAGAGGCCAAAGGTGAGTACTGTAGATCATCACAGCTGTGATGTTATTTGTGATAACACACGACTTGAATGTTCTGTTGCTTTTATACAACAGTTTCTTTTTTTACTAAATGAATAAAGAAAATAAATCAAAGAACTTTAAGAAATTAAGAATGAATATGCTTTAATATGGACTGTGCCTATCGCCAAAAAGTAGTTCCACCACAACTGTAACAGAACTGAAACGTAACTACAAAACGGTGTATGGTTCATACAGACTAACACCACGAAAGTTAGCTTGGAATCAAAATTGGGAATAAGTGAAGATGGTAACGTTAGGAGGGTGAAATAACACTAATACTCTCCTCTCCTGCTCCGTGGAGCCGTCTTCAGGTGAACTTCAGGTGAACTTTTCGAGCATTTCTGCTTGTTTTGCTGGGTGGTGTTGGTTTTTGCTAGCCGGCTGGACTGTGGTTAGGTTAGCGTAGCTTGCTTTAGCTCAGCATTAACTTAGCCTAGCCTGGCTGGTTAAGTTAGCGTTCTGGTTGTCAGACAGCAGTAGCCGAGCGATTCGTTCCCTATTTTCCACAAAAGACAGCCAGCGCTGCGGGCGAGCGTGCCGTGGTTGAGCGCTAGCCTGTGCTAAGCTAACGCTGCCGCTGATGCCGTTGATGATTCTAAGCTGTACTGTGTATAATCGCCGTTACTAGATAACTATAGTGTTAATGTTGATGTATAGTACTTTCTATAGCACTATGAGAATTAATGCAGTATGAATAAACGTAGCACTATTAACATTTAACCCAACACTGAAAGGTTAACTCAATTATGTAAGAGTTAATGCAAGGCTGTAAGACCGAGTTCAGCATCGCAAAGTTAACATAGAATTAACTGTGTTGATTCTTTTGGCGAAAGACAACAAAGCCTTGTTTTTCCAGCCAATAGCAGACATGCCGTCTCATTATAACTGACTCCAGTCCTGAGCTACAACAAAACACAATAGAGTCTTATTGTGGCGCTGCAGACAGAAAAGTGCATGAAAGGATTGTGCTGGGAGTCAGTTTACCGTCTGGATTTCCCCTGGTTTACGTCTGTTATTGTGGGCAGGTCACGCTCCAGGAATGTGCTGGATTACAGAAAGAACACAAACAAGCTGAATTAACAAGCTGACCACAAGTTCTGGGCAGAAGATTCCTGACCAGCTGAAAGGGCCGAGCTTGTTCTGGTGTTTAGCGGCAGAAACTTGAGGAAACTTAAGCATGAGAAGCATTTGTTGACATATATGTTGTGTACTGGAGTGTATTTATTGATATTGATTCACTGCAGAGGAGGCATGAGCTTGACCTGAGGGATAAATATACATGACATAAAAGCCGCAGGATTTCTGCGTGCGCTGTTATGTTGATGTGATCTGCTTTGTACTCGGTTTCATTTTCTTTTGTTGTTATTACAAAAATAGTTGGGCTGACTCAACAAAGAAGAAATTTATGAGCTTTCCCTTTCGCTTTACTCGCATCGCTGAAGATTAAAGAGGATTATTTACACAAAATAAAAGGAGGTTGAGTAAAATAAGGACGGTTTCTCATGAATTATGTCTAATGATTTACATATTCACTGTGTAAACAACATTCAGTAAAGCAACAACATTCAGTTGTAGCTGCTAATCCAAAAGGGACTCAGAAAATTAGAATTTTGGCAGTTTGTGGGCAGTGTGCCAAGTCCTGCTGGAAAATGAAATCCACATCTCCATAAAAGTTGTCAGCAGAGGGAAGCATGAAGTGCTGTAAGATTTTGGGGGAAAACAAAACTGCACTGAGTTTAGACTTGATAATAAAACACAGTGGATCAACACCAGCAGATGACATGTCTCTCCAAACCATCACTGATTGTGGAAACTTCACACTAGACCTCGAGCAGATTGGACTGTGTGTCTCTCCGCTCTTCCTCCAGACTCTGCTACCTTGATTTACAAATGAAATGAAAAAATTTACTGATGATCAGTGATGGTTTGGAGAGACATGTCATCTGCTGGTGTTGATCCACTGTGATGTACCACTGGGATTTCATTTTCCAGCAGGACTTGGCACACTGCCCACACTGCCAATTACAACCAATTTAAATTTTCTGAGACATTATTTTTTTATTGCATTGGATTTTAGCTATAGTCATCAACAATAAAAAAAAAACACTTAAAACTTAAAATAGATCACTCTGTGTGTAATACATCTATACAATATATGAGTTTCACATTTATTAAATCAAGTTAACTTTTGACATTTCAATCCAATAAGTCTTAATATTTTCTCCTTTAAGAATTGTTGTCTTTCTAAGCCTTGTGTAAGTGTAAGATTATGTTACTTATTTTAGTCAGAATTTCCTTATTTCACCTTATTTTAAGTTATTTCAATATTTCAAAATAAACACAAAACTCACCAGTCAAGATATTCTGAAATTTAAGGCAAATTTAAGGCAACACAATTTGTATTTTTTTTTATTTAAGACTTACTTTACTCATTTTTGCATTGCTATAGTTACATGATCGCTAGTGTTATTTTCACTTAGGCAAAGTGCCTACAGTTATGATGCTGCTTCAGCTCCATTGGATCAGAAAGGTATATGCTATTTGAAAAAAAGATCCATTGGCCCTAGTGAAAAAAAATATACTTGATATAACTGTACTTAAAACATATAGAGAAATATTTACAGTATGCTGTAAATATGCTAACAGATGTATAATATAAATAAAATAATAATAAAATATATTAAAAGTACATTAATATTATGCTTTAATCAAATATTTGAAAGTAAACTTTGATCATACCTTTTAAAAAGTACATTATAGTGTATTTTAAGTAAATAGACTACTATGAAGTACACTTTTAGTTTAATGTAACTAAATATACTTCTAAAATACTTATTTCCAAATATACTTTTGTACATTTTAGCAAAGTGTTTTCAAAAACAGCTGTTACAGTAGTTCACTTAAAATACAATGAATCTTGTATCGTTTTAGAAAGTAAATTGAATTACTATATTGGTCAAATATTTTACAAATATTTTTAGGTATTACAATAATATAAGAGTTATTATTAACAGTAATTATAAACAGGAAAATATAAATATAAGTCAATTATAGGATACAGTTTTAAATAACACATTTAAATGTCAAATAAAAATTGTAAAGTAAATTTGTAACATGCTAAAGACACGCTTGTAGTACAGTATATTAAAATATATTTTTATACCCAACGCAACGTATACTAGAAGTGTGCTACTTACAAAAGACAGAAACAAGAATTTATATTTGTACTCTAATGTAAATAGATCATATATTTAACATCAATTCTTAGTACATTTCTAATATACCTGGTGTATAATAATAGTGATACAGTAGTAATACTCATTAAATGTATTATAATTTTACTGTGAACATATTTAAAATATGGGGTTACATACATGAAGTAGTTTAAATGTTTAAATGTTACTTAAGTATATTTAAAATAGTTCTATTTTAGTACAGTTAAATACACTTTTTAGTAAGACTTTTTTGTACTAATTTTATACTATTAAAGTATAATAATAACAAGTACAAAAAACATTGTTCCACTTTAGCACTCTTTACATATAGTGATTAGTGCACTACAGTATAATAATGCTTAGTATACTTTAATCTACTATTTTGTTCACAAGGGGAGCGCTTAAAACGTTGAAATTATATCAACTTCTGCTGCAATGCATTCTGAGGAGGATAAGAAGATTGATAGATGATTATATGGATGGATGGATGGATGGATGACCATGTCATCTGCTGGTGTTGGTTCAATGTGTTAAACCACTGTGATTTCATTTTCCAGCAGGACTTGGCACACTGCCCACTTCAGCTCTATTGGACCAGAAACTATTTTATTTAAAAAGATGATCCATTAAGTGCTAAAAAAAAAGTTCAAATTATTTCAACTTCTGCTGCAATGCATTCTGAGGAGGGTAAGAGGCTGGATAGATGGATGGATGATTATATGGATGGATGGATGAATGGATGGATATATATATATATATATATATATATATATATATATATATATATATATATATATATATATATATATATATATATATATATATATATAGATGGATGGATGACCAAAACTTGTACTATATGTATTATGTTTCTACATTAGCGTTACATCTCCAGTGTTAAAAAAAATTAACAAGAAAAATTGAGACGTCAAGCATATCTTGGTTAAATAATTACATGTGGGACTGAGGGGGTAAAAACGCACTTTGAGTTTTTTGCTAAAGCATCACTTTAAGCAGTGAAGCCGGTGCTGTGCCCCCTGTCTATTATAATGCACTAAAGTGCTGCATAATCACAGCAATGCTACTTCCAGCATTAAAGCAGTTCATATTCAATGGAGACCCCGCCGTCTGCACTGGGGCACCTGCAAGCTCTAAATATTGAACATTGTGTCCTTGCAAAGCCGTCGTCATGGTGACTAGGCCAATTTTTCTTGTTTTTTTATTTTTTTTTTCCCGTTCTGGGATTGAATTGTAACTAATGTGTGTTCGTACTTAACGAAAACCACTGACCCCTCTGGCCAATCGGGCTAACTGGAAAATCAGCACTTCCCCAGATGACAACCACAGAGATATCCTAAAATAGATAAATGTGTCATTATGAGGGTGAGCAGACCTGTGGAGCTCAGCTTCTGAGAAACAGACTGTTTTATACTGAGCTCCTGCTGATTCTCTAAAGACCAGAGAACACCAACCGAACCTCCTTAACCATACGCCAACATTTTACTGTTTGTGTTTGATCATGTTTGTTTGTGTCTTTCCATTTGGCCTAAATTCGTGGCCAGGATTAGATAAGGTTCACTGCTAAAGCTAGACATATTTGCAAGTGAAATCCTCTTAAATCAAGTCTAAAAATCTGATATTTCTCATTTTTAGCTTGTTCATAATATTTCCAACATATTTTTACTACCAACTGAAAGTGTTTTGTTTCTTTGGCAGAGACTTTTACAAGTTTTAATGTTTTTTTTCCCCAATAATAGCTGAATCCTATTTAATATAATAACCAGCTGCATACGTATGTGTAAAACAAGGTAATGTCAAATCCCAAAACACCTAAGTAACTTCTCTGTTAATTGCCAGGATTAGCTGGTATGTTAGGCTGTGTTCATATTCCAGCCTCAAACTGATTTTGACACATCTACAGTAACTTTTATCCAGATTAAATTTCATAGTCTGGTCAGCCAAAAATTACATTAAATTCAAACCGCATTTTAAGTTGTTTTGAAATATGATCACAATCAGATTTGTACAAAGCGTTTCAGTCTGGAAGCTCTGACATCATATCACATCAGAAATCATAGTGTCATTCACATCATTTATAACAAAATAAATCACAGCCTCATGTCAAGGCCAAGCAGGGATAAGACAAGTGCAAATAAAATAAAAAAAGGCTTTGTTGGAAAGGGACAATCCAAAAACGTGTAGGGGAGGGTCAAAATCAAAAAACAAAAATGTAAAGCTGCAAACATAACAAGGGTAGTGAGACAGTCCAGGTCGAAACATGGCAAGGCAATATCAGAGGGCAAGCAAAATCGTTACAGAGATATCTAAAAAACTTATACATAGATAAACAGAAACACAGGCTAGAGAAATGCTTTGTAAGTGATGGACAGAACCAGATCTAATACTCGGCCGTATTACTCAGATTGTGTGTCTGGTGAAGGGGTATATATAGTGAGTGAAACAGGTGAAGTCAATATTTTGGTGATTATGATCTGGGAGGTGTCATGTAATGAGTTGAATCAGTGATTAGGAGTTTGTGGTGCATTCTGGGCAATGTAGTCCAGAGATGCAGAAGTAACAGTAGCGCCTTTGGAATCAGGTTTAACAGATCTTAAATTCATCTTTTTTGGCCAGGTCCATTACATTTACATAGATAATTTCTAATTTCTAAATTTCTTCAACCTTTACCTGCTGTTATAAAGTGGAAAAACTACTGTATTTTATAAATGACCTCTGTTCTGATTGTCTAATCTAATCTCTTTATATAACTTTGGGTTGGGCCTAAAGAGAATAGAATTAATATGTGGAAAGATGTAAATAAATTGTGTTTTGTGAAATTAGATAATAAAAAGTTTAACAAACACAATGAATTTCAGACATGAATTGTATGGTTTTAACAAAGACCTAGTGCATGTCAGCTTGTCCAGAAATGCATGTTAAAGGTGTGTCCTTTAGTGGTGGCTCTTTTGTATTTATTTTTATTTATTTCTAATTTTTGTCCCATTTTCTCCCAAATTTACAAGGCCAATTATCCAACCCACTAGTGATGCCCCAACACCAGGAGGGTGAAGACTAGCACATGCCTCCTCCGACACGTGAAGTCAGACTCCGCCTCTTTTTAAACTGCTGCTGATGCAGCATTGCTGAGTAAAGCACTCTAAGGAAAGCACAGCGACTCAGTTTTCGATACAACAGCTCACAGATGCAGCCTTGTGCTGATCAACATCACCCTAAAAGGGATGAGGGGAAAGAGCACCATCTACTGTATCCTCCCACAGAGAGAACAAGGCCAAATGTGCTCTCTCAGCTGATGGGCTTCGGCAGCTGATGGCAAGCTATATAAATGGCATTCAAACCATAGAGCCAGTGCTCTTTTTGACTGTTAGAGGAACTGTATAGCAAGAATTCCTGTATAAGCCTAGCCCAAATAAAGCTTGATTTTATACAAATAAATATTTAAATATGTTTATTATAACTATTATTGATTACATGAAAATGCAGACAATTTCAGTGACATGCACTGGATGGGTCAACCCAGGAGCGTCACGCTCTCCTCCCATCTGCTCTCTGGGTACCAGAGACTGTGAGAGATTGATCCATCTGCATATTCACAGCGGCCCGTTTCATCTCATCCTGTTCACTCAGCTCCAGTACCTTCAGCCCGGCCAAGAAATTAAGACGTGTTATCTTCATTTGATCCACTCTCCCTTTCCAAGACCGTCATTATTAGAGGAATAGAATTATGAGGAACATTTAGTGCATTTGCTGCCTGAACCAAAAACATTATGAGAGTCTGATGACTTCACATTAGTCTGTAAATGCTAAAAAGAACATTATCGGAGCCTGCTGCTGACTGGACGGCTACATTCACAGAAACCTTATTGCTCTGATTTTTCTTCTCTGATGGTTCACATTGGGGTGTGTAAGCGACCCATGTCTGGCTTTAGCTGCACATGCTTATAACCTAATCAATAGGGCTTATTGCAATGATCATTACCTTTGATCAGCTCTGAGCTGCTCATGATTAGAAGAAGGTGAAGGTCAGATGCTTTAACATTTGGACAGTGGGTTTATTAGTCGGTCATTATTAATGACAAGGCAGAATCTACAAGAGGAATTAAACTGCCTGGCCAAACTTGGTCTGCAGGTCTAGGTTCAGCAACAGTATGTGGTCTGAAAGAATGAGGTCAGCTGACTACATGAATATACTGAATATAGAACAGGTTATTCCATCAATGGATTTTTTCTTCCCTGATGAACATGGCCATATTCCAAGATGACAATATCAGGATTCATGGGGCTGGAATTGTGAAAGAGTTCAGGGTTCAGGGAGCATGAGATTATCATTTTCACACATGCATTAAGAGAGAGTTCACCTTAACCTCATTGAGAATCTTTGGGTGTACTGGAGAGGCTTTGTGCAGTGGTCAGACTCTACCATCATCAATGATTCCTAAAGATCTTGGTGAAAAATTGATGCAACACTGTATTAAAATAAATCTTGTAACATTGCAGAAGCTTATTGAAACAATGCTACAGTGAATGCGTAAAGCTGCAATCAAAGCTAAAGGAGGTCTAATGAAAAATTAAAGTGTGACCTTTTTTTTGGTGGGTACTTTTTTTTAGGCCAGGCAGTGTATTTGGCCACAGTTTAGCATGTTGCGTGGCGTCCCACAGGGCTCTATCATAGGGTCTACAAAGTTAATTTTAATTTGGAAAAAATAGTACAGGTTTCAGAGGCTTATAGTTCTGCAGCATTTTCTAGAACAAAGTTAGGGCGTGTCTAAATACCCAACATATTTAAGGTAGGACACTGCATCAGCTCTACTACAAACATACTGACAAAATGTAGAAAAGATGCTCCATTGATCTTTGTTGCAACGGCATTTTGACATGAGCACACGTCAGCAGATAGATACGAGAACGGATGTTCATGGGCAATTAATGGATCAAAGACCAAGAAGCAGGTCTGTGTGGTGTATTTTGCCAACTTCTGCATGATGCCAAATTGGTAGAATATACATTTTCCTGTGTCTTGCAGCACCATGTCACAATATATACTTTGTAAAATTAATTTTAATGGTCCATATCTCTTTAAAAGGGTCTAAATATCTGTGTTCCTTTGTATAAGGAAGCTCCATCCAAAACCTTTAAGATGGAGTACCAGAACCAATGTTTCAACATCTGCCATGCAAAGCTGGACAAGCTTTCTATTAAAGCAGCATAATGTAAGAAATGGTATTAGTATTCTCTGCTCCCCCTATGGTTAAAAAGTGACCAACCACTAAAGAACATGCTTTACACGTGCATTTCTGGACAAGCTATAAGAGGTAAGAATTAGAGAACCATGATTAAAAGTTAAAAAGGAGAGTGTGAGACAAAGTGATATATAGAGTAAATATTACAGTAATTTACATTAAGTTCTCTTGAACCTGTTTCTCCAAAGTTACCTGTTACGTGATGGACAGAACCAGATCTAATTCTCGGCTCCTGCTCCTCCTACAGTTAGAAAGTGACCAACCACTAAAGAACATGCTTTACACATGCATTTCTGGACAAGCGATACGAGATAAGAGACAGAGAACCATGATTAAAAGTTAAAAAGGAGAATGTGATAAAAAGTGATATATAGAGTAAATATTACAGTAATTTACACTAAGTTCTCTTGAGCCTGTTTCTCCAAAGTTACCTGTTACGTGACCTAATTCTCAGCTCCTGCTCCTCCTACAATTAGAAAGTGACCAACCACTAAAGAACATGCTTTACACATGCATTTCTGGACAGGCTATAAGAGATAGGGGATAATGAACCACAATTAAAAGTTAAAAAGGTGGATGTGGCCCAAAGTGACAGAGGAAATTTTAAAGGATTTTACACAAAATTCTCTTGAGCCAACTTCTTCAAAGTTACCCATCATAGTAAGCCCAGTTTTGAGCCTAGAGTAGTAGTGGTAGATGTAATATTCCCCAAATAACAGTCATTGGAGCATAATTATTTTTTCAAGCTGTCATTTAAAGGTAAAGTGCTCAGAAATGTTGCTTTTATGATAAAAAAAAACAACTGTCTACAAACTTTAAGACTGTATTTTGATTGGCCTGACATTGAGATAAGGCCTGTTTGAGAGTGACCTCAAGAAATATGCACAGCTGACCATTTTCAAGCTGATCTGCAACAATACTGAAGACGTTTAATCACATTTCGCAATATTATCCAAACTAATGAAACTAATGAGGCTAAATATCCGGCTATTAGGGTCTTTTGTCCGGCAAGCAGTCATTTGTTGCATCCCCTTCTACTCTCTGTAGGTCAAGCATAATTGTCCATCTGAAGGCTGGAATGAACCCTTTATCGGTTCCTAGACGAGTATGGATGGTGCTGTTGACCTTTTCTGCAGATAGACCCTTAGCTGGATTGGCCCACAGCTGCGCCAGTGATTGATCTAAAGAAGTCGGTTCTCCTGCCAACTGACTGCCAGAGAGCTCAGCTACAGTCAGCCCGACTCCAGCGCTCCAATAGAGCCGGTCAGCTCAGCTGGAAAAGGGCAGGAACAAATGGACAGAGCACTTTTTGGTCCATTTAAGCTGCTATATCTAAATGAAGTTCTGTTGATGTGCTCTAATTAGCTGGTTCTGTGAAATTGGCTCTGAGTTTTAAAGTGGTTTTAAAGTGGTCGTTTAAAAAATGGAAAAATACAACAGCAGACCTTTC
Organism: Astyanax mexicanus; assembly: GCF_023375975.1. Lineage (NCBI taxonomy): Eukaryota > Metazoa > Chordata > Actinopteri > Characiformes > Acestrorhamphidae > Astyanax > Astyanax mexicanus. The sequence goes on along the minus strand of NC_064415.1, from coordinate 10,442,172 downwards.
GAGAGAACAGAAATTGTCTATTTAATTTAACAAAATGTATTCTGTCTACTGTGTGTCACGACACGCACAATCAGATTCATAATTAATCATTTTCCTAATCTATTTTATTTGGTAGAATAAAACAAACTGTTCTGAGTCCTCTAACCTGGTAGATGAAAATTACCTCTGATGTGATCTGCTTTAGGTAAAATAGGTTATATAATAGATATAGTATGTTGTAAGTTATGAGTGAGTCATCAATAAACAGTAATGTAGAAAAAGAACCTGGGTAAATAGGGTTTTCAAAACATAGTAAAAAAGTAAAAAAAAAATATGAATGGATTCATTTAATCGTTTTAGACCCTGCATCCATTACAATGGACATCATTTGTTGCACATAACACTAATTGACAACTGTCTTCCATTAGAATAGACCAAGAACCAGCCAATAAATAAATTTACATGCGGTAAAACAGTAGCTTAGCACCCTGTAGCCCACAGCACTGAAAAAAAAAAATAAAAAAACAGGAACTCAGACATTAGGGCGTGGCAGCACATTGAGCCAATGAGGCAAAGTAAGAAAAGCCAATTTTTACTAATTCTATGTGATTTAGGACTCTTTTTAAATCATGTTTAGCAGTGGTTTGTGAAATATAAACTCAATATCAAATATAAAATAAGAATGTTAAACACAGGCTTCCAACGAAATAAATAAAGAATTTGGTTAATTTTATAAAAAAATCATATAAATTTTATAATGTTAGCATAAAGTCAGAAACAGAAAAAAATCTGAAAGGGATATAGATGTAATTTCTTCTTGATATCATAACTGAAGTTAAATTTAAATGGACTGGGGCACCAATCGCTGCCACTATGAGCGGGAGGTCGCCCCATGTATCAGAACCGAGTCGCTCCAAGCGTGCTGTGATGCTACTCGGCAATGTTTCATCAGCAGAAGCTCGAAAAGAAGCGGTGGCTGACTTCACATGTACCGGAGGAAGCGTGTGCTAATCTTCACCCTCCTGGTGTGTTGGGACATCACTAGTGATAGGGTGAGTCCTAGTGAGAGGGTTGGGTAATTGGCCATGTAAATTGGGGAGAAAATAGTACTTAACACAACAAGTAAGTAACACAACTGATGATGTATTATGGTTACAATTAATAATGCATAACAAATATTTCTATAATCTGTTGTACATTTATAAAAATAATTATGTTTATAATGTCCTACGAATGCATTATAATGTGTTGTTTATTGAGTCTCATAGATATTCATAGAAAGTGACATTCCCTGAAATTTCTTCTTAAGATGTGCTGGTAAAAAAAGATCCACTCTTTATATATGGATACTATGAGCCATGGATTTAAATACTTTATTTCACTATATTTGTTTTTATTTGAACGCTTTTAGTGTTTTTTTTTTAATAAAAGTACAGGCAATATATCAGACAGGTTTTAGTAGGTGCTTAATATCAAAGTTAGGATTATTATAATTATAACTGAGGAAACCAGTAACGGTGACTTTTTAACCTTGCATTTTATATAACATTAAGTATTATAATATGATATGTGATATTGCTCATGTCTACATGCAAATGAATAAATACCAATAAAATAAATCCACAGTAAGCAGCACTGTTCTGTATTAGCTTCAGGTAGCATTTCCTCCGTTGTTCGGATTTGAACCCACTACACAAACATTCACTTTTTTCAGCTTTTGTTCGTTTTTGTTCTTGTGACCAAAAAAAAAAAGGCCACAAATAAGGCCATTAGAAGCAGAACTGTAAATTTCAGTCTCTCCAGCGTGTCTGAGCTTCATCATTCTGCTGAAGTCGATTAGGTGGGACTTGGCTGGTGATTCATGTTGTGTCTAACGCTTCCCCAGTGAGCGGAGAAACAACATCATGAGGGAAATTGTTGCTGTGCTGGAAGCATCCCTTTCTTGGGCCACAAATGAAAGGACTTGCTTTGTTGGAGAGGTAAGATTTAAGGCTGCTCTCTGGACAGCTGTTATGTACTCTGGCCACTTCCATACGACTTCTTTCAAACTTTTGTTGTTAAGTCTTTCATCAACCTGGCTGGCAGCTATTCATTCCCTCCACTTTATCACAGTTTGTTTGGGGAGCTTTCTACTCTACCATGTCCTCACTGCAAGAAACAATGTTAAATAAAAAGGAAAATGTTTAAAAAACGTGTGAACATTTGTCTTTATTTGGGCAGTGTGGGTTTATTCGTTTAGTAAACCACTAATATTGGAATATCATCATTGTCGTGCAACATTAGGGCGTAACAGTGCTTTTTTCTCTGCTCTATAAAAAGTCAGAGGCTTCTTTTGGGTAGTGTACCTCTTGGTGAGAGATTGTCTAATGCTAGACATGCCTTATCGATGCACTTAAAGACTTGTTGCCCAGTTAGCCGATTTTAATTGGCTGATAACAGCACTCACTGCCAGTGAGCTAGCACATCATGTTGTTGACTGGGGTTCAATTCTTGGTCTGGAAGTCTGGGTGCTGTGCTACACCAATAATGGCACTTTTCCACCGGCATGGTGCCAGTGCTGGTGCCAAGTTCCCAAACGGTTCTGTACTTTTCCACCCCAAAATCACAGGCAAAAAAATTGGTGCCATGCTGGTGTGTTTTAGATCATTGTCCTGCTGCAGAACCCAAGTTCGTTTCAGCTTGAGGTCACGAACAGATGGTCGGACATTCTCTTTCAGGATCTTTGGGAGTCCTTGGGGAAGATTCCTAACACTACATTGCCTCTGTTATAGGAATAACTGTGTTTCTAATAGTTTTTTTTGCAGGTTTATTGTAAACACAGATCCCAAAGGGACTGGTGTACACAATACAGCAAGTTAACAAAAGGGTAGCAATAAATAACAACATACCAGATCGTAGAGCCAAAACCAGGGTCGGTAGACTGTAAGACAAGAAGGTAAAAGGGAGTAGGCAAGAGAGTAGTCAAAGGAGGAAGCAAGGTCGGTAATTAAAGATACACAACAAAACTAGAGGGCTAGGCTAGAGAGTAAACAAAGAGTGAAAACAGGTCAATGACAAGAAGTCAAAACAGTAAGGAAAAGTTGTCATAACAGAGCTAGAGAACTAGTTACTACTCGGCGAGGAGCAAAGAAAACAGAGTGCTATTTATACAGGTGCAAACAGGTGTAAGCAATTAGCAATAAGAAGGTGGATAAGGCTGAATGCTGCCGAGTCACATGTTCAGCCGAGTCATTGTAGTCCATAAGCTGAGATTGCTGGGAAATGGAGTCTTTTGGAGGACTTTTGTTTGCAGTGTTTTTTTTAGCAGGAAATCTAGGTTCTTTTCGAGATCTAATGTCTTTTTTTAGGATGAAGTTTGACTAGTGAGGTCTGTGGTGGTAAGTGGAGGTGGCGAGGTGGTTGAGGCTGCCTCAACTTAAAGATCTGGGGAGCCATTGCTAACAACAGTCAGTCCCTACTAGTGAAACAAGGGACACTAACAGCTTAAGGATATGTGCAGGACATCCTTTACCACATGTGTTGCTTCTACCTATGGCAGGGCTTCTAACTGGCATTTTTCAGCAGGATAATGCTCCCCCACACAGCAATGAGCAGATTTTTTTTTTTTTTTGTAATTTCTCATCAGATTGAAGCAACACCATGTCCTGCCTGACAGATTTATCACTAATCAAGCATTTATGGGATCAGCCAGGATTCAAGCTTCAGCAGCCTATAAGTGTAGAGCAGGATCTACAGGTCAAGCTGCAACATCTGTGGGTAAAGATCCTGAAAGATGCCATACAGAACCTGTACAGCTTCATCATGTCCAACTTTATCTCATCTTTTATCTACGATAGAGGCAACTAACACTGTCCTAAAGCCTCTTTTTAATTGTAAATTAAAACATAATATTGTAATTACTTATAAATATCATCATATATCATCACTTTCTTCACTTATATATTATTTTATGTAGTACCAAACTCCAAATCCCCGACAATTACAATACCAGCTGAATCAGTTGAGATCACATCAACATTGGCTTCAGCTTTCCTGCCCTATCTAACAGTACTGGTGCAGCAAACGTCTCCTGGTGTAAATTTAGCGTGTGCGGAGCTGCTATTCGGCTTTTCCAGGGTTTTTCCGCGCTCGCTGGCCGTGATCATGGCAACAGCAGGTCCGGTCTGGAGAGGGACTGCAGTGCAGAGGAGCAGCACTTTAATTATCTCACTGCTGTTTATTTCCTCCACCACGCACCAGCCATACACACTGAGCCAAGCACTGAGCATCAGCATTCATCTGATTCTCTCTCTTTCCCTCTCTCTCTCTCACACACACACACACAAACACACACACACAACTTTCCATATACGAATAGTACTTTTTTTTTTCACTATAAGACACAGGACTATAAGATGCACTATCAATGGATGTCTATTTTCTGGTCAATTTTCATACATAACACGCACCAGATTATGAGGCGCATTTCGCAACATTAGTAAGGAACAGGGGTGTTGCCATATTTCCTACTGCTTCAGCTGGTCTCACTGCTGAATCAGATGTTAATCTACACAGATTTCTCTCCTGAAAACTCTTTATTTGAGTGAGTTAAGCGCTTCCGTTTATTTACAGTAGGCTTAGGTTTCCAGATTTTCCAGCATTGACATTAGCAGCTAACCACTAGCCATGGTTAGTAGCTAAAGCCAGGCCGATAATACTCACCTCTGAATGTCAAAATAGTTAGCGGTTAGTGCGGTTAGCAGCTAATGCTAGTACTGCTCCAGTCTCAAGTCTCAGTGCTGGAGAAACTTAACTGAAACTCCTGTATAATGCTTGAATTCAGCAAAGTGACTTTACTGCTCCTTAATACCTGAAGGGAAAAATTCATACATTAATTTTTAGTCCCTGTACAAAACAAATGGCAGTAGAATAAGACTCGGTAGATGAGCAGATAAATAAATGTAAACATATAGGCTAATATTGGCACCCTGACTAATACTGGTCTAGGGGGATGTAAAGTAAAATTAAATCAAATCAAATTAATTTATTAGTAATTTATTTACAACTGATGTTGTCAGAAAGCAGCTTTACAGAAATGTAATAGCAGGACAAAGAATCAGATAAAACACTGAACAGGAAGGAAACTTTGGGGGGAACCAAGGGTCACACATATGTTGTACTATCACATGTACTATCACATTAGGGCTTATATATAAGGGAGGGACCCATTCTCCTTTGGACAGAAAACTTATAAACGATTGCTAAAAAGCCAGTATACCATAGTTAGTTTCAACCCTACAGTGTGATTGGCTGAGAGGTGTTTTATGAGGGACATTATCAGCTGTTAATGCACAGTAACCAAAGCTCTCCATGTATTACTTCTCCAAATACAGGTAACCTAGCAATGATGCAGCGCTTACAAACCAAACAGCGCAGCTTCAAACAGAGCAGCAATCTGTTTGATCTATTTTTACACTTCTCATGGAGTGTTTATAACCAAACTGACTGTATTATCTTGTCCTCTTTAACTCAAATTATTTTATTAAACAGCAATAATGAAACTGTGGTATAATCGCAATGATACACTTAAGGTTCGTGCTATAACGTGTAATATTGGCACTGCTGTGCTGCGTTCATTGGCACGAGGCTGCAGGCCAATATTACAGGTTATAGCACTCCCTCTTGTGTATTATTGCCTAATTATACATTCAAATAGGTCTAATATATTTATGTGGATAGCCACAACAGCAGTAGAAGCATTTAGAAAATTCCTAGTTCATATCAACTTCTATATAATTGGTATATATATATATATATATATATTATAGCTATATAACTTGGGTGTTGGTCAGCTGATTTGTGATGGGTAATGGGGAAGCCTGACTTCCAGAGACATCCATCAGTCTGGCCGGACAGGTAACAGAAGAACCTAAGGGTTGAACATCCATCGGAATCAGGCTGGACAGGTGGGCAGTCAATAAGCCCCCCAGCATGAAGCTGTGGAGCAGTGGAACTGTGTTCTCTGAAATAATGGAACTCAGGAATAATGGAGCCAGTACTTTTGAATGGGATGAATAGGGGGGTTGAAGATGAAGGAAGTGGTTTGCTATTTATCCAAAATAAATAACTTTCTAACAAAATCCTGACCTCACTGATGCCGAATTGTTGCTGAATGCAATCAAATCCTCACAGTACCGAAGATTAATCCTAGCAGTATAAATGTATAGATAAAGACATGAATGACATAACTTAAACAAGTAATGGATGCATAGAGTGCCATTTACCCACCCAGAGAGGGTGTAATCTGTTCTCGCTCAGACTCAGGCTGCTGATGCTGAGACAGCATGACCCAGAATTTGAACTTGCATATGCCCTATTTTGTTACCAAGGCAACCCACAAAAATATGACAGCATTGTCATATTCCCAAATGTGTCTTTCTAAACCAGATTGCTCTGATTTTGCTATTTATAGGTATATGTTTAAATAAAATGAACATTGTTGTTTTATTCTATAAACTACAGACAACATTTCTCCCTAATTCCAAATAAAAATATTGTCATTTAGAGCATTTATTTGCAGAAAATGAGAAATGACTGAAATAACAAAAGATGCAGAGCTTTCAGATCTCAAATAATGCAAAGAAAACAAATTCATATTCATTCAAGTTTTAAGAGTTCAGAAATCAATATTTGGTGGAATAACCCTGGGTGTTTTTTAATCACAGTTTTCATGCATCTAGGAATGTTCTCCTCCACCAGTCTAACACACTGCTTTTGGGTAACTTTATGCCTTTACTCCTGGTGCAAACATTTAAGCAGTTCAGTTTGGTTTGATGGCTTGTGATCATCCATCTTCCTCTTGATTATATTCCAGAGGTTTTCAATCTGGTAAAATCAAATAAACTCATTTTTCCCACAGCTATATGTATTGACTATTGACTAACCTGTTGGAAAAAGATTAGTTACTGGTTTAAAACCCCACGGTTTTGTAGATGTTTTCGGGGTTCAGCCCTCAGCCATGAGCAATAAGCCTTTAAGTGTAAAAACGTGTTGAAACAGAGCTTGGAGGCATAGAGGATCACACAGAGTGCAAGTGTTTTTTATTAAAATCGATGGTGGGAAAAGCAAACACACAAACTACACACCAGAAACCAAAAACTAAGAAAGCTGAAAAAACATAAACCAAATGTCAGTAAGACTACAGCGCTGGAAACAGACAGTACTAGAAACACTAGAAAACCACTAGAGCCGGAGTCCATAGAGAGCAAAAACCATCATTTAAACCACTGAGAAAAGTCACAGAAGGACACGAACATCAAAGGAGTAGGAACCAGACACAACAAAGCGGCAAATGAAATGAGACGTTAAACAAAGAACAGCTGAGACTGGAGACTAAGAGCAGGGAACAGATAAAACAATGGGTTGGGGTGATGAAAGAGTCAAACTAGAGTGCATCAGGAAGAAATGAAATAGATAAGAGAATTGAATTGTGTTTGGTAAAGTAACCAACACATCTTACTTTCAAATAATTAGAATATAAGTCATCAACATTAGGTTGCACAGTGGTGGGGAATTTATAAAAGGCAATAGTAGCTTCTACAAAGCAAATATTAACAAGTTAAAGGTTTAGACAGGTATTTTAATATACATTAGATTTATTAAGGGAGAATCTGAGCACCGGCAGAGTAGATAGATAGATAGATGGATAGATAGATAGATAGATAGATAGATAGATAGATAGATAGATAGATAGATAGATAGATAGATAGATAGATAGATAGATAGATAGATAGATAAGCATGGTTTTACTGAACACAACATGTTAACATTCACAGTGCAGGGTGGAAAAAGTATGTGAAGCTTTGGATTTAATATCTGGTTGTTCCTCCTTTGGCAGCAAAAACCCTCAACCAATAGTTTCCTGTAGTTTCAGATCAGACCTGCAACTACAGGAGGAATTTTACATCAAACTGTTTCAGTTCAGCAAAAATCTTGGGATATCTGGTGGGAATCTCTCTCTTGAAGCCATGATGCCACAGCATCTCAATTGGGTTGAGGTCAGGAAGGTGTTGAAGACATTCAATTGTTAATTTACTTCTATGTTTTGGTCGTTGCCCTGTTGCATCATCCATCCTCTGTTGAGCTTCAGTTGGAGGACTGATGGTCTTAAGTTTTCCTGCAAAATGTATTGGTAAACTTGGGAATTCATTTTTCTGTTGATGACAGCAATCTGTCCAGACCCTAATGCAGCAAAGCAGCCCCAAACTATGATGCCCCCTCCACCATGTTTCACAGTTGGGATGAGGTTTTGATGCTGTTGTGCTGTGTCTTTTTTTCTCCACACATAGCATTGTGTGTTCCTTCCAAATAACTCAATTATGGCTTCATCTGTCCACAGTATATTTAGTCAGTAGTGCTGTGGAACATCCAGGTGCTGTTTTTTTTGCAAACTTCAAACGAACAGCAATGTTTTATTTTGGACAGCACTGGCTTCCTCCATGGTGTCCTCCCATGAACTCCATTCTTGTTTAATGTTTTCCTTATTGTATATTTGTCAACAAAAATGTTAGCACGTCCCAGAGATTTCTGTAAGTCTTCAGCCGACACTCTAGGATTCTTCCTCACCTCATTGATCCTTCTGCGCTGTGCTCTTACAGTCATCTTTACAGGACTTTACCATGCCTAGAGAGAGTAACAACAGTGCTGAACTTTCTCCATTTGTAGACCATCTGTTTTACAGTGGACACATGATCATCAAGGCTTTTAGAGATACTTTTTTTTTAGCCCTTTCCAGCTTCATGCAAGTCAACAATTCTTGCACGTAGGTCTTCTGAGAGCTCTTTTGTGTGAGGCATGATTCACATCAAGCGACGCTTCTTAAGAACAGCAAACTCAGAACTGCCAACACATCCAATCTCATCACATTGATTGGACTCCAGGTTGGCTGACTCCTGGCTCCAATTAGCTCTTAGAAAAGTCATTAGCTCTAGGGGTTCACATACTTTTCCACCCTCACTGTGAATGTTAATATGTTGTGTTCAATAAAACCATGTGAACATATATTTTTGTGTGGTATTAGTTTAAGCAGACTATGTTTGTCTATTGTTGTGACTTAGATGAAGATCAGAACATATTTAATGATCAATTTATGCAGAAATCCAAGTAATCCCAAAGGGTTCGCATTTTTCTTTTTCTTGCAACTATAGATAGATAGAAACCACAAGTGTATTAAAGTAGGGTTTCGCCAACAGAACATATTTTTTTAGCTATGGTGCTAATCATAGCCACCATTAACCATCCAGTAAGTGGAACTCTAAGGTTGAATCAGATGTTTAATTGACATTACAGAAGAATTGGCTTGAGGAAGGAAATTGAGTTTCTCAGCACTCTTGCCATTAAAATGTTCTGTTCCTTGGCTTTGATAATAATTACTGAAACAGCAGTACCTTTTATAAAAATGGCTTGAGTGGAGGTACAGAAGTGGCAGCCATGCAGTCTCATTTTTAGAATAGCAGAAACATTTCTTAGAACATCCAGAATCTGTCAGCAGCACAGGAAATGAAGACTGTTAGACACTATACTATTCTTTTTACATTTGAGACCAAAAAAATAGCTAAAATAATAATCTCCAAACTGAGAAGCAAGAGTGACATGGAAGCAAAAAACATGGTTGCATGACTAGTGTGATAAAATACGAAACTGCAAAAAAAAAAAAAAAAAGGTACAATCGATTGAAATGTAGATTACTTTCTTAAGTAGAAGTATCAGTATTATAGTTTAAAACATTATTGTAAATTAATACTAAGGTGATCCAGACTATGATGGGACACATAAGGAATCATGTAGTAACTTAAAAGTGCTAAACAGACCATAATACTCTGTGAAGAAGCGTTTAGGTGTTCTTATCTGGGGAGCTGTTAACTTTAATGCTTTCTGAGGCTGGTAACTCTGATTAACTTATTCTGTGCAACTGAGGACGGTCCTGATTAGTGCGGTTTTCATCAGTCTAAAGTTTTTGATGGTCTTTGCGGTTGCACTTGAGGATACAAAGTTCTTGAAATTTTGGGGATTGACTGACCTTCATTTATTAAAGTACTTTTTTCTTTACTTAGTTGAGAAGTTCTTGCCATAATATGGATTAGAACATTACTCAAATGGAGCTATTCACTGTATACCACCTCTAACTCTTCACAACTTTACAAATTATGCTCTCAAACACATTAAAAGGCAAGAAATTCAAGTAATTAACTCTGGACAAGGCACTATCTCTGAATGAGAAAATTCCAAGATGTGCAAAGCTGGTATCTAAGCAAGAGGTGCTAATTTGGTTTTGCACTCATGAGTAAACTCTACAGAGGTGCGGCTCTTGGTTTGGATGGGTTAAAATCCAGAACAGCTTTGGATCAGTTGAATTCTGGTGTTCATGCAGATTTGAAGTTCTGAGAACTGTTTGACTTTGACTTTGTAGCCTGCTGTCCCTGCAGCCCTGAGAGTTTCAGGATCCCAAAACGGGTTAAAAGATTGACTTTTGGCTTGTATTTTTTTTTTTTTTTTGGGGGGGGGGGGGGGGGGGATTGTCATGTTTCTGCTGTTATATTCTTGTGTTATCTTTGGTTTTTAGTACAATACATCTTCTCAGAAGAAGATAAAAGTTTAAAGTAGACCCAATCTTTGACCTCACATAGTAATAATAATTTTATTAAATTTTATTTATGACATGTTATTTATAATATGATAATTATAATAAGATTATTAGATTGCTGGTGATTTAGTTTAATTGGTAGACGCACTGTAAGTTACTTAGTATAGTCTGTTTTTAAATAGCACTATAAAACAAAGTCTTTAGAATATCTATCTGTGTTCTCTTCATTACAATTACAGTAGAAATGAAGCCTAAGTCGGATTTTATCCCTGATTTTGGCCTTTTCAACAAATATTATTCGTTTTTTTTTTTCTTATTATTACCAGAATTGACAGTTCTGTGGATAATCTGATATTTTTAAAGCATCAACCCTTAACAACCCAATCCCAACCCTTAAGCTCCTGATCTGATCAATGGCTGTTTGATATATAGTTCTGCCAAAAAATAATAGACCACCACAGACATTTATGTTTTGTTTTGTAAACTACCAACAACAATTCTGCCAAATTCCAAATAAAAATATTGTCATTTAGAGCATTTATTTTCAGAAAATGAGAAATGGAGTGATAAAAAAAAAGATGCACAGCTTTTAGACCCCAAATAATGCAAAGAAAGAGAGTTCAGAAATCAATATTTGGTGGAATATATCTGATTTTTAATTACAGTTTTCATGCATCTTAGCATATTCTCCTCCACCAGTCTTACACACTGCTTTTGGATAACTTTATGCCACTCCTGGCATAGGCAAAGATTAATGGCTTGTGATCATCCATCTTCCTCTTGATTTCTGAATTAGAAATAGTTGGTAGTTGGTTTCTATGGTCCGGATCAGTTGATGAGTTTATTTGGAGTGTTTCCCCCTCTGTTTGGTTTGGTTTCACACATGTATAAATCTTAACACACCAAAACACACACCAATAAACAACTCAAGCAAACCGTTGCAGTGTGAAGCTGCTTTAATACAGAATGCTGAAAATGTTTTCAATGGGATGTCCAGCATGGCAATGAGCAGTGAACGCTGCACATAACAGGTGTGTAAACAGCATGGAGCAGCAGAGACAGCATTTGTTCATAGCAGTATATTATATGGCTGATATATCAGATTAACATATCACTATGTGCCTAATCTGCATGTTAGGCAGGGGCGAGGCAAATAACGGCAGAAGTTGGGGTCAAGCTTAATTAATTTTGCATTACTGATTCCAAATTTATTCCGTGCATTAACGCTTTAACGCCGATAGCCCTAGTTAACAGACACTCTGAACAAACTTCTTTGCTGTTTTTCTAGTAAATCTAACCTTTTCGAAAAACTGTCAATGTGATCTATTAAATACCATCGTATTTTATATCTTATTCAGTTATGATCAGACGTTCTATTGGCCATAAACATTAAATTTCCACAGAAATGAATCTAAATTCACTTGAGAAACATCAGCAACAGAAGCCTGACAGAAGAAAGAAAATAAGAATCTGGAAACACACAGCTTTAAACTCCACACTGAACAGAGACAGAACAAACTTAAAAACCATAATCTGAAAGCAATGAACTGACAGAGAAGAAGGATGGAGTAAAAGTGCGGCTAGAAGTGTGTGTTTGGGCTCCGCTGTGTCAGAGAAATAACACAGGGTCTGATTTATACGAGCTCTTCAGCTCGGAGTTTAGACTGGTTCAGGTTTTAATGGAGTTCTGGGAGCTGAGATAATGGTTAAATAAGCAATGTAACAGAAAGATGTGAGGTGTGTACATGAAGAGAGATGGATGAATGAACCCATTCAGTTCTTACATCTCACCTGAACGGGGCTCATTTACTGCACCTTTATTCGAGCGGGCCGCAATCGTAGCATTTGAATGTACTATTCCGAATTTTTCTTTCTTTTTTTTCTTTCTTTATTTTTTACAAAGAAATAAAAGAAAAGTCAATGGGATTTTTTATGCTGCGTCAAAACTGGCAGGAGTGTTTAAAATTTGAGGAGCAGACAGGCCAAGCTGGAATAGCCTGAAGCTTTCGAGGGTGTATGTTGAAAGCGATAGGCTGTGTGGTGTGTGTATGTGTGTATATGTGTGTGGTGTGTGTGTGGGTGAGTGTGTGGAATTTTCACCCGAAGTATAAAAGTTTAGAACCAACTTTAAACTTGCTAAAAGTAACTTTGTTGAGTTTTAGTTTTCGTGTCGGTGAAAAAGAGCCGTTCGTTAGTTTTGTCAAGTGCTTAAAAATGTATTGCGCTCATTTATTTTGAAGGTGTTCCAAAGTTTTCCTGTCAGTCCTGCACTTTCAGACTCTCCGTATTTCTCTCTTTTCTACAATTTCACAGTTTTTATCGCTATCTCAGTGAGGTCACATGACTCTGTCTGTAAAAACAAAACAAAAAAAAACTATTTTCTTTGCTTATTTTGTGTTAGGATCTCCCTAGTATATAGTATAGTATAAAAACACAATGAGTATTTTGTCCAAGGGTGAGTGCTAGCCATGGTTAGCAAGCGCATAACCAGCCCCAGTTTGCACCGTTAGCCAGCCATGGTTAGCAGCGCTAGTCAGATGCTGTTAGCGCTAATAAATGCCGCCTGATAACACTAGACTGAGGAACCCTGAGTGTTCCAGTAACTCACATAGCTTGTTTCAATGCAGTAAACACGCAGACTACAGTCCGATGCACTCACCTCTGAACATTGAAAGAGCTACAGCTGCGGTTAGCGGCTAACGCTTTTACTGCTTCAGCCTTATTGCTGGAGAAACTTTGCTGACAACTCATCCTTAAAAAACACTGTACTACAGTAGAGTAGCTTTACAGCTCTTTAATACCTGACTAGTAAAGTTTATACATAAGGTGCAATGAATTATAAGGTGCACTGTCGATTTTAAGTGCTCCCTATAGTCCAAATAATATGGTATTTGTAATGTAATTTGTAGTCTAGTGTCAATAGAATACAATTCAATACATTCTGTTGTAAGTACTCTTTATTTTTTGGGCTAAAGAAACATGTCAAAGCAACATCTTGGTGACACATACTAGATAACCCAAAGGTCATGTGGAGTCCATGCCTCATTGGATCAGAGCAGTTTAGGTGGCACCAGTAGGGCACAGTATTTTTAGTAATTTATAGTAATTATAATGGTACAGCTGATTGGTGTATAGTGAATAGAAAGGATTGTGCATTTTGTATTTTTATGTTCAAGATCTCCATGCGTGCATTCACATTTTGGAGATATGGTGACCGCATCGAGGTGACTAGACACACACACACACACACACACACACACATATTCCATGAATAGCAGTTCTTTTGGGGACAGAAGACAGGAGACAATATAAACTGATAGATCTACAAGACAGCACATCCTCCTCCATTCAGCTGCAGATCAATCACGCCTTCAACCACAATGCTCTGTGTGTGTGTTTGTGTGTGTGTGTGTGTGTGTGTGTGTGCTGATCCCTCAGGACTGAAACTCCTCTGGCCTCTATTAAACATTACCTATTTAACTCTAATCCAGGCTCCAGTGGTCTGGCAGAGCATCACTCTGTATCTCAGCACTTTCTGTAAGCAGTTAATGTACAGAAGAGAGAAAGAGAGAGAAAGAGAGAGAGAGAGAGAGAGAGAGAGAAGAGAAAGAGCGAGGGAGAGAGATAGATACTACTTTTATTACATTTAATAATTTAATGCTGTTCTTCTTTTTTGTTTTCTTTTAATTTCTTTTAATGGTACAGTGAGTGTGTATCAGATGCAGCAGTGCTGCTGGAGTTTTTAAACATGGTGTTTAACCACTCACACTCCTACCTACAGATATTCCACCTTGTAGATAAAGTAAAGTCAGAGACAGAGGGCCCTGTTTTTCACCCTGTGTATGGCAGGTTGTGATGTTCATTGCTATCTTAGACCCCATTAGTCTATTTTTACGCGTTCTGTCTGCATCATTTAATTAGCGTAGGCACTTGTGTATATATCTACAGTGATGGGTGTGGTGGTCTCGAAATGAAATGTGAAGTTCAGGTAAATTTCTGTTGCATTGCTATCTTACCAATGGAAATCACAGGTGCGCCACTGAATGATTAGAACCCAGACAACAGTCAGAAATCAGATGTTCGCACCAAACATCACAGAAAGCACAAAAGCGGTGCATTGTTAAAATAGCAATGCACCAAAGTCAGAGAGCTCCTGACTTTTAAAGGGAATGGCAAGTGACACTCCAATTGGTTTATTTCATGTTACGGTCAAAACACATCTATGATTAATTAATAGAATTAATACATGTTTTGCGCATTTTGAGCCACGCAGGCATACTTTGCCCATTGTTACGACAGCAAAGACACACTGACATTTCTTAAATCAAGCTGCACAGTAGTCCTTAAGACCCCAAATCTTTACCTTTACACAAATCTTATTCATTTTATCTTAAAATCTTTATCTTAACCTCAAGCCTTATCCTCACCCTAATCTTAACCTCAACATCAAACCTAATTCTAGCCCTAGTCTTAACCTCTATAGCAATTTTAGTCCTAATCTTTATCTTAACCTCAAGACTAATCCCCACCTTAATCTTAACCTTAACATTAGACCTAATTCTAACCCTAGTCTTAACCTCTACACCAATCTTAACCTAAACATCAAACCTAATCCTACCCCTAGTCTTAACCTCTATACCAATCATAGTCCTCACCATAATCTTAACCTCAACATCAAACCTAATTCTAGCCCTAGTCTTAACCTCTACACCAAGTTTAATCCTAATCTTTATTTTACCTCAACCTCAATCCTTATCTTCACCATAATCTTAACTTCAACATCAAACCTAATTCTACCCCTAGTCTTAACTTCTACACCAAGTTTAGTCCTAATCTTTATCTTAACCTCAACCTCAAGACTAATCCTCACCATAATCTTAACCTCAACATCAGACCTAATTCTAACCCTAGTCTTAACCCCTACACCAAGCTTAGTCCTCATTTTTATCAACCTCAAGCCTAATACTCACTCTAATTTTATCCTCAACATCAAACCTAATCCTAACCCTAGTCTTAACCTCTACACCAATTCTAGTCCTCATCTTTATCTTAACCTCAACATCAGACCTAATCCTAATCCTAGTCTTAACCTCTACATAAATCTTAGTCTTCATTTTTATAAACCTCAATCCTAATCCTTACTCTAATTTTATCCTCAACATCAAACCTAATCCTAACCCTAGTCTTAACCTCTACACCAATTCTAGTCCTCATCTTTATCTTAACCTCAACATCAGACCTAATCCTAATCCTAGTCTTAACCTCTACATAAATCTTAGTCTTCATTTTTATAAACCTCAATCCTAATCCTTACTCTAATTTTATCCTCAACATCAAACCTTATCCTAACCCTAGTCTTAACCTCTACACAAAAATTAGTCCTAATCTTAAAACAAAACCCTAAATCGAACCCTAACCCGGTGCATTATATAGAAAAATTAAGTAGTCTGTTTGTTATAATGAGAGAGAACAGAAACTCATATATGAGTGTTTATAGTTTGAAGAGCCAATTCATTTCCAATTCTCAAAGCAAACATCTGCAGCCATGTTAAAGTAATGTAAAAATGAGGCTACAAAATAAGTTTTTTTTTAAGAGAAAAAATATATTTTTGAAACTTTGAACAAACTGATCATTTGAATCGGATGTTTTAGACCAATAAAGCATCCAAAACATGCAGGAGCGTTTTACCTGCATAAAATTCTCAAAGGCAACAAATGCAAAAAACATGCATTTAGCAAGTTTACAACAAAATATAGTAATATAGTAGAATATAGAAAAAAGAACAGCCAAATATACTTCTTTATATATTCTTGCACATATGTTGTTTTTTGGTAACACTTTATAATAACTTTCATTAATATACCATTAACTAATGATTAATGACTGTTTCACTATTTTTCACATTTTAAGAAACTAAAAAGTTGCTATCACATTTGTATTCTAATACTAATGAACGCATTGGCAACATGAATTGCAATTAATAAACATTTGCCCAGTTTAAAATTCGTATTTACTAGCGATTTACTAATCAAATTTCAAATTTTGATGAGCTAATGATTGGCTAATATTTTTAATATGAATACTGTGAGTGAAGCTGGTGTTGGGTTTACGTGGGGATGAGTGTAAGGACTGAAAGGCGGGCTTCTCCAACCAGAGAGAGACGAACACGTCCAACGTAAGTGATAAATCCCTGTGATTTTTATTTTTCGTTTTCAGCACGCAGCAAAACAACCAAAGAAAAACTGTACAAAAAGAAAGAAATGTAATAAGTTTAAAAAAAAATGATGAGGGCTATCTGACTAAACATCAGCCAGTAAAGGGCTACAGCTGGCTTGCTGCATAAAAACCCGATCTCCCTCTATCAGCGCCATTTCCCCCTGCCACGAGGAACCCAAACCAAAAAAAAACCAACCAAAACCTCCCTTGTTTAGACACGCCTCCCCTTTTAAGGCCATAGCCCCTCCCACCGAGCAATTGGCTGCCACCATTAATAGGGGTGTCTAAAATATACAAACATACACAAACCAACAATAATCTATACATTACTGGATCCAGTTATTTACAGACGTCACTACATAACCAAAATAATATTACCGGTAAGTATCTCTACAACAGTTTATTAATCACATTTCCCCTTTTCTTCCCCCACAGGTTTTACGGAGCCGTAGTCCACAAGTGACTCCCCACAAGTGAATCGAGGGCCCTTCGATCACCCCTGAGAGAGCTGGAAGACCACTGAGGAAAGATATGAGGTGAGTATTTACAGGTTACAAACAATAATCAACATGATGTATAAAGAAGTGCTGGTGATGTGTCAGGCCTATTGACAACATCACAAATACCCATTCTGATAAATAAGTGTCATGTGTGAGTATTTGTTAATATTCAAATTCTGATGAACTGCTGCTTTGTTCACATCTACTGATCATTAGTTAAAAATATATTAATGAAAGTTATTATATTAAGTGTTACCAGTTTTTTGTATTATTTATGATATACTTGTTGTATTTATCTATTTGTTGTAATGAGTGTAGATATGCCTTGTAACATTATATTAAAAATAAATAAATAAATAAATACCATCAAAAATAAGGTACGGTATGATGTATTAAGGTTATGATTCGTTCTCTGAGGGGTCACACTGTGCCATAGAGGGTTAAACACATCATGTCCTGCAGGAAGCCGTACACAGTGTCGGTCTGCAGTAATAAGGAGTGACTTAAATGACTGAGGATCGTACAGAAACTCCTCGTCCTTCCGTTCTGCCAGTTCCAACTGAAAGGCCCTTAAAACGCTTCACTCCTCGGCATTGTGGGCTTTTGACAGGAGAGGTTAAAAATGTGTGTGCAAGCCCCTGGCACCTACTGATAACATTATCACCTCGGCTCCTGTGAGCTGTGAGCAGAAAGGCTGGATGGGTATCAGTTTGGCTGCGACTGGAGGATAAAGTGAACAGGATGGAGTGCGGCGGCCCGCGGCGACTGGCGTCCTACCTCAATCCCCAATTTAGTTAAGAACATGGCGTAAAAAGAGCCGTCTGAATAGAAAATGAATCTTCTGTCTGTTCTCTGAATCTGTAAACCAGATCAAATTCAGGAAAAAAAAAAAAGGCTCAAGAAACACTTCTCGGATCCTGGCGATTAGCATGTTTTTACAATTTGCAGTTGGATGAAATAATTGCAATTGAATAATTTGCCAGCAACCATCATGGCAGAGCTTGTTTACTGGCATCTAGTTCAACTGCTGAAGCATTCCCAGAAAATCTCATTGGCTCGCCGTGCTGTTCTTCATGAATTACCTTGGATGTGTCTTCAGACTTTGCTGATTACTGTTCATTACGCTGAGTAATACTCTTAAATGAATAAAAAAAAAAATAGGTGCTGCTGCCAGGGTTGATGAATATATCAGATGAATTACCTCTCACGGAGGTAACAACCAGGTGAGCAGCTTAACCCTTTCAATTATTCCTGAATTATGTGTTATACAGGGATTGGCAGCCTGGTGGCCAATCTTCATTAATTGCACATTATTGCACCAGTAAGAGCAGAGTGTGAAGGTTCAGTTAGCAGGGTAAGAGCACAGTTTTGCTCAAAATATTGCAATGCACACAACATTATTTATGATATACCAGAGTTCAAAAGAGGACAAATTGTTGGTGCACGTCTTGCTGGCGCATCTGTGACCAAGACAGCAAGTCTTTGTGATGCATCAAGAGCCACGGTATCCAGGGTAATGTCAGCATACCACCAAGGACAAACCATCCAACACATCCAACAGGATTAACTGTGGACGCTGTAAGAGGAAGCTGTCTGAAAGGGATGTTCAGGTGCTAACCCGGATTGTATCCAAAAAACATAAAACCACGGCTGATCAAATCACAGCAGAATTCAATGTGCACCTCAACTCTCCTGTTTCCACCAGAACTGTCCGTCAGAACTGTCAATCAATTATTGTGCTCTAAAACCAGGTGTTTCAGTTTCATTGTCCAACCCCTGTATATTCTAATATAAAATCTACATGAACATTCAATTAAAATCCAATTAACTAAAATAAGTAACTGTTTTTTGTTTTATGTTGTCTATTGGATTGGTCATATATCAACACCTGGGCTTCCTAATGCTGGTCTTCCTTGGAGGACAGGATACAATCATATCCTCACAGCAATGTTCACACAACTAGAGCTAAACCTGTGTAAAAGTGTAGATATTGTTACTAGGACTAGGAATAGTCAAACTTTTGGACATAAGGCCAGTTTTCTAGTTCCAGGTTAAACATAAGCCTCTGAAAAAAAACACAATTCAAACTGTGAGTCACCATTGGGACCACAACACTATTTAGTGTGTGTGTGTATATGTGTGTGTGTGTGTGTGTGTGTAAGCCCTTCACTTTTCCGTCTAGCATTTTCAGCCCAACAATCCACTCGCACAAATAACCATGTGTCTGACCAAACTTACAATTACCTGAAATTTCCACCAAAGAAGGATTTCAAAATCGATGAGCGCTGCTTCAGGCTTCTGTGTCTCCCGGCGGAGTACAGTATATATATATATATAAAAACACATTCAAAAGATCTATTCAAGCTGGGTTTGTGTATCCTAATGATGTGACAGAAAGAGCACGGGGTCCATCATTAGGATGTAAGTGGAGGGTGAGGTCAGCAGAGCAGGGAGGATAATAAGCCTAATGGCTTTCAATCGCAGCTCAGAGAAAGAGGAGCACACACCGTGGAATAAGAGGGAGATGTCAAATCGGGGCCTACTACTCTCACACACACACATAGACATAGAAACACACACACACACACACTGCTAAATGCCAGTCTTAAGTAAGGACAAAAAAAGGAGAGATATCTATTTAACACTAGATGACAAGTTCATATGAAAATTTCTCCAGTTGAATATTTCGATGGTGTCAAGATTAAAAGTTAAGAGCAATTACGACAAAGGGCTGTAAAAAAAAAAAAAAAAAAGGACTTTCTGGAGCATACTATCTTTCTCAAATAATGATTCATATTTTCTCTTATATTTTGATTGGTAAAAAAAGTAAAAAAAAAAAAAAAAGCAAGTATATAATAATGGTAAATCATTTTTTTTAAAGCATGTACTGTATATGGAACATCGAGTCTAGCCACATTGTTCTATACATATATAAAGTGTCTTTAAAAGGCAACTTTGTGGTAGTGTACCTCTTGGTGAGAGATCATTGACTGCTACATATGCCTCTACTGTGCACTCTGAGACATTTGACTCATGCTGTCTATACACTACACGATTTTTAAAAGACTAGATTTTGCAAAGACTGGGGATCACTAGACAGATAATAGATATTATATGACGACTGACCAAATGTATATGGACATGAAGTGTATACTTTCAGTCTATGTTCAATCAAATTGTGCTAATAAGTTGATACTGCTTTGTATTTCTGTTTTCTTGACTCTTACCTTGCTCATTCTAATGATTGCCCTGTTTTTCTGGTACTTATGGGGAATGACAAAAATATGTCTATCACACAATAAATGTTTCCATACCCTACATGACTGAACCAAACTGAGTGCTGGTATAATTGTCCACATCTCTTTTTGTAGCTTGGTCTG
Source organism: Astyanax mexicanus (assembly GCF_023375975.1). Taxonomy (NCBI): domain Eukaryota; kingdom Metazoa; phylum Chordata; class Actinopteri; order Characiformes; family Acestrorhamphidae; genus Astyanax; species Astyanax mexicanus. The sequence continues at coordinate 10,421,475 of NC_064415.1, read as the reverse complement.
AACAGACTGGAGGTCAGTAGCACAGCAGTCTGTAGTGGCTATCCTGTGTACGAGACTGATTTTTTCTTATTATTATTTCCATTCCACCTTAAATAATGCAGCAGTGTGGGACAAGTACTAGCACTAGCTTCATCGTTTAAGGTGGAACTTAAAGTTAAATTAAGAAGCATAATAAAAAAAAGGCAGCTTTAGCTTTGTAGAGTGGTAGTTAAAAAAGGTTTAAACACATTTTAGCACAAAAAGTAATTACAAAATTAAATAAATCAGTCAAAAAATACTCCCGTATGTACTTTTTGTGCTTGGCTTCTATTGGCTAAGGATGGGATCAGTACACACTACCAGATTATCCTCAAAAATAAAACATATTTGATTAACACTGACTGCTCTGAACTGTGATTTTCAATTAGAAAAAAATATCTATTACTCTCTCTCCAACTGTCGACTCCAACTAACCAAAAGTCTGCAGACTAGCCTGAGCCTTCATGGCCAAAATCAGGGCAAGTGTCACATAGTGTGTCCCCAGCTTAATATTTGTTAATGCAAGTGAAGGAGGCCATCATTAAACTGAAAGAAAGACTAAACAACCCCGTCAGAATAAGAACAGAAACTGTAGGAGTGGCCTGGAATGAACTGATACAAAAAGGAGTGCACTAACAAGCCCAGCAATAATAAAAGCCCTGAAAAATTCTATGCTCACAGAATTGTTACCCTGATGAAGAAAAAGCCCTTTACTACATCTAGTCAATTCAAGCACTCTCTCAAGGACGTAAGCGTACCATAGACAAAGCCTACAATCAAGGGCGTAGGAGCGGGCTTGATATTGGGGGGGACACATTTGCCAATATGATCCCAAGCCCACCCTATAGTTTCCTAGAACAACATTTGTGGAAATTACTTTAAATTAAAAGTAAATTATTATTATAAGGTGATTTTACAACCTAAACAGGTTACTCCACGTTACAGTTACTGTTGTTAGAAGAAAATATGCATGCAATGTCTGAATTATATACATATAACAAAAATGATCAGTTATCACCTAATATTTAAAATAATATAACAGATTTGGTTATTATTATTATTATTATTATTATTATTATTATTATTATTATTATTATGTATTGGCATGTCAATTCTGTCATATATTTACATTTTCTCCTGCGCTTTTATATTTTTTTCTACTGAGAGCTCTTCTTAAGATGGTGTCCTTTTATGTAAAAGAATGTAACTTTACGTTGCATAGAGATTTTTATAAACATCAGGACATGTGGTCTTACTGTGAACTACAAATGAACAGAAGTCACGTTACAGCAGTATTTCTCAACCCTGTTCTTACATATTCTACTGCATATTAATACTGTTCTGCATATTCTTGAGCTTCCTCTGCTTTAAAGGCATTTAATAAAGTGGTGGTATGATGTGTCTAATACACTGCTGGATTTACATGATTAATTTAGGCTCCATAGGGGGCTAAAGGATTTTAACAGGTAAACTCAGTAAATGACTGTTTATTAGCTGATCAGGTGGATCAGGTGGAAAACACAGATTTAGGGCAGTGATCAGGGTTAAGAAACTGCTTTAAACTACAAACATAAAGTACTGTACTAAATCCTGGCTATCCACTACATGCAGCTTCTAGTTAACTAGTTAGTTAAATTCATTTTCGTTCATTATAGCTCACACTAAGTCCTGCAATCCTAAATTAAGAAACAGTTTGAAAATGAAATAGTGATTGGCTGATCAGGTACAGGTCAAGTTGAACATTACATATATATATTTTTTTCTTTAACCCTGACTCCCTATCTAATTAATTTAAGTTAAACTAACACACTAACACAGCTGCAGTTTATTAATCACAGTGGGTTTAAACTGTGTGTTTTGATTCAGAGACATGTATTTTTAACCAGCTATCAGAAACATATCATCACAGTTTACGTGGTTAGCCTATCGTTACCTTTCTGTTAGAAAAATCTCCGTATATCCAGATCTGTTTTAAAATCAGCTGAAGCGGCTGCAGCCCGATCCCGCTGCTAAATCTCACAGCGAGGGGGCGGGGCTTCCCCAACAGCAAACTGACTCTCCTCCTCCGATTGGTCCGGTCTGTCTCCTCATTAATATTACGGCTGATGTGAGCAAACTGATTTCATTTTTGGGGGGGACAAATCCACCTATTTCTAATATTGGGTGGGACATGTCCCACCCATCCCCCCCGGTTCCTACGCCTATGCCTACAATCAAGAGATGCCTTCATGAAAGTAAACACAGAGGGTGAGTCTCAAGATGAAAACCTGCGGTGACACGCAAGAAGAAAAAAATAGATTTATAGATTTGACTCATGTAAATCTTTTTAGAAATGTTGCCCAATTCTGTAGCAAAAACTTTGAACAGATCAATTCTGAATTAAGAAAAAAAAAATCAAAACACATCATCTGTCAAACATGGTGGAGGCAGTGTTAACGCATAGAAATGAATAGCTGTCAATGGATCTGGGTCATTGGCAAGGGCGTAGGAGCGGGTTTGATATTTGGGGAGACACATTTGCTAATATTTGCTAAAATTAAATACATATATATATAAAAAAAACTGATTAGGTATCATCTAATGTTTAAAATAATATAACAGATATGATTATTATTATTATTATTGTTGTTATAATTATTATGTATTGGCATGTCAATTCTGTTATATATTTATATATTTACATTTACGCTACTCTTTTTTTAAACTCAGAAGCATTGGGTCCTTTTTTCGACTAAAAGTACTTCTTATGATGGTGGTCTTTTACTTAAAAGAATGTAACCTTATGTTTCATAGAGATTTTTGGCAGAAGTTAATATAAACGTTAGATGACCCAAACCCTTGTCTGTTACTATCTTGAGCTTTTACTAAAGGACCAGATGTATTCCATTAGTAAATCTAAAGGGCCAAGGAATTTTAACAGGTAAACTCAATAAATGATTGTTTATTAGCTGATCAGGTAGATGGATCCGGTTTTGCTCGCTCTGAAAAACCAACGAGCCGATTGGCTGTTTTTCCTGAGAGGTGGAACTTTCTCCCTGAACCAGCTCCATGATTGGCGCTAAGAGATTTCTCATTTGCACAGCGTTCTGTCTCCTCATTAATAATACAGCTGAGTTGAGCAAAACGATTCGCTCCTGGCGACGCCCCAGTTCTGCGGTATCATTTTTGGAGGGGACAAATCCACCTGTTTCTGATATTGGGTTGGGTTGACATGTCCCACCCATCCCCACCGGTTCCTACGCCAATGGTCATTGGTGTTTAATTGATTGTATGACTACTGACTAAATGGATAGATAGATAGATAGATAGATAGATAGATAGATAGATAGATAGATAGATAGATAGATAGATAGATAGATAGATAGATAGATAGATAGATAGATAGATAGATAGATAGATAGATAGATAGATAGATAGATAGAAATTTAGGCTTTAGAAATTTAAGGCATTTCTTTAAATTACCTTAAATATGAAACAAAAGCTTTTACATATGTAATTTTTCCACTGTATGGTACCTACCCAGATAGCACCAAGAATCGTCTCTCAAACTGGACACAAACTGAGTCTGAGACTCGTCAACAGCCATTAGGAATGTGTCCGAATGCGGTTTATTTGGCAACCGGTGAGTTGACAAAAGTGCCATTGTATAACAATAAAGATGTACAGTACCTAATGTACAGTACCTAAATAATGAAATAGACATGAGAAAGGTAAACTAAAGGTTGCAGACAACTGGGTCAACTACAGAAGGAACATTTCTTAAAAAGGTCAACAAAGGCCTTAATGCTTTTTTTATGCCATAATTTAAAAGCTGTATCGTTTAGACCGGGAAGAATTAAATGATTATTTACTGAACTTTACTCTCTAATTTTTTTCCTATTAAATAAGCATTCATTATGCTCTCAGAAAATGGTCAACATGTTGTTTTTGATAAGCCGCTTCCTTTTCAGAGGTGTCAGTGTCTAAAAATGGAAAACAAACAAGGACTCTTAGAGATAAGGCTTGTAGCGCACTTTACCGAGACGTATTTCTCAAATTACTAAGCAGTTTTTCTAATTGCGTTCATTTGTTATGCTCCGAGCAGTGGTAAACACATTATTTTTGATGAACAGTTCCGTCAGTATTGTTGGGTTGTTGCAACACAGGTCTGGGCATCTCTGGCCTTTGCTTATCCTCAATCTCTTTGTGAACAATATCCATATATCACCCCTCCCCTGCTTGGCTCGGGGCGTCAGCATCTTGTACGCTCGTGTGCTCGTGTGAGGTGCTTTTGTTCGCGTCTCAGATCCATCACCGCACCCGTCCGGATGCTATTATCCACATTTGTCAGCCGCACTGTGATTTTCCTTTACAACACATCCGTTGAAAGCGCGGGCAGCGGTGCTTGGGCCCCCGATCACCATCAATCTGGTGCAGCCCATCTCTTCGCCTCCCTGCTTCACTCATTCCATTCTAATGGACCGTACCACTACAGAGAGCGGACGGGGGGGAAGGGGAAAGCCGCTCAATGAGCCCGAACTAATCTGCGCTGTTTTCTTGCTGCAGGACGTTTTAGAAGAGTGAGAATTAGCCACTCGTTGGAGGAAGTTCGTATGACGAGTGGTGGATGTCACATCCCAGCCGAAGCTCAGCCAAATGAAGCTTAATGACTTGTTGTAAATATGAGCTACTGGGATGGCGTCTGGGAGCCCTGCAGACTGAGTCCTGTGTTGATTAAGAGATCACTCTGCAGGGAATCTGCAGGGAGCTGATCAGGGTTGATGAAGTCCATTCTGATGAGTGTGTTTGCAGAAGCTGGTCAGTTCTGTCAATGAATGTTGAGAGACAAAAAAAAAATAAACCAAAGGCTTTATTTGTTGCAGATCAACAAAATAGTTGGCCGAAATTTGCCTCTGGGGTCAAAATAATGATCAAATTGTCGCACTTTACCTGTGTATGTCTAGTGTCTTTCCCTTTTTTGCGTCCTTTCTGCTCCTGCCCTCTGTTTTCCTGTCTTGTGTCCCTAGCCACGTGCTTTTTTGAGCACATGGCACATTGTTTTGGTTATTGTCCTGTCTCCGCCTTAGCCCCGCCATGTCATCTGTAATCCCTCCTGTTTCATTTGTAGCCCCGCCCCTTTGTTAATTCCACAGGTGTCCCTTGTTTGTGCCTGTATATAAATACCCCATGTGCTCCTTTGTTTTGTGTCATGCTTTTTGTTTGACTGTGTACTGTTACTCTATCCGGAACTTGTTTTTCTGTTTTGTTTAGCCTCAGACCTGCTGTGTTTTTTTTGTCTTCAGTGTTCCAGGTTTGCTTTATGTAGTTTGTTTCTTTATTTGTTATTTTTGCTTGTTTATTTCAGTCTTTTAGCTTATCCTCTGTTTCATAGTGTTTTGTTTTAGTTTCCTTTTCTTTATATTATTCCATAGTGGTTGTTCTTTGTTTATCTTTCTTAATATGGAAAATAAAACCGACTTGCGCTTTCATCCTGCCTCTTCCGTGTAACACAAATAAAGTCAAAAACAAGAAAATACCAATAAATCACATGGACCACATTCAGAGTAATACACATAAAGTACATACACAGTATCAGAATTAGAGTTTTTGTTTTTTGAATGCCATTTCCCACAAACTCACTACATCTAAGGTCTCCACCACATCCAGCAATCCAGCAATTTGAAATTTGTGTTTTCTCACTCCCAGTCCCCTGAGTACTAATCACTCTCACATGTTTTTTTTTTTTTTTTTTTTTACACCTGAAGCACTTAAGCCAGACCATTTTAATCAATCTTTGTAAAGTATTGTTAACTCTTGTTGTTGCCTACTTAATGGTCATCTTGTGTAGGACTGTTCTCTTGTAATATGGTTGCCTTTTAGTTTCTTGGTTATCTACTCTGGCTTGTTTACTGACTTCCCTTCTGGCTGTCTGTAATGTGCAATATATTTTTTGTGGGTTTTTGCTACTGTCTGCCCTTGTTACATCATCTGGTCTTTCTTTGCATATGTGAGCATATTGTTGGTCCATTCAGCTTAATCCAACCACTCCATGTTCTGCCTCATTAGGCTGACCGAGAGAATGGCAAAGCAAAAGGTGCTAGGAATGTGAAGAATCTAAATCATAAACCATATTCGGGTTTGTTCAAAACCTTTGAGTTTACCTCATAATCTGCGCATTTTACCCTAATAAGGTGGAATTCAGCAACCAATCAGAGTTATGGCTGGAGTATCATCAATGGTGTATACATGATTAGGCAGTACTCAGACACATACAAATACAAATAAACTTAAAAAAGGGTAATACAAAGAGTTGTCAAAACATGCAGGGTCAATACTGGAAAACAGGAGCCATAGGGAGAAAACCTACCATAAAAATGGGTAAAAGTCCAGGGTTCAAACAGAAATAATCAGTAATGCAGGGCAGGAAAAAAACGCTATAATTATAAGGCAATCAAGGGCAAGGGAAATAATATATTGTAAAACAGGATAAACTGAACAATACTCACTAATGTGTGTATGTGTGTGATGAAGATGTACATATACTGATGGTCACAGGTGAAATCAATATTACGGTGATTTGCTTCCTGGAAGTGTCATATGCAGTGTCAGGTGATTGTGTTACATCAGAGTGAGGTGCATTCTGGGTATTGTAGTCCAGAGGCTGGAGAACATAGGCAGAGCTGAGTGCAGGAGAGACAGGTGTGTCCATATTTATATGATTTTTCCAGAAGTAAGTAGCTGCTTTCTTTCTGTTTTGCATTATGCCCATTGTATATTGTGACCACACTTTTACCTTCACACTTATCTATACTAAATATTTAATACAAAAAATGAGATAATATTGGCATTTAAAAACTGTATTCATAAACAAGCACATGGACGAGGTCTCTCTCAATTCAAGATGAAAAACTAAATAAAAAATATATATTTCTTTCAGTGTCTTCCCTCTGTCTGCCGTGACCCTTTCTCTCAGGTTATAAAACCTCCTTCTCATTTATCTACTAACAAACGCTCCTTATTACATTCAAGGTTGGAAAAACAGAAGCCCGCACAGAAGTTATATATTTTCTGGGGGAAATGATCTCTCCAGCTGTAACAAGATGACTAGAATAAATCGAAAGGAATTGTCTATCTCAGAATGGGAAATATTAAGCACACTGTGTATAAATGTATGCATGAAAGTAAAAAAAAAATGATTAAAAACAGAAAGCAGTAGCAGTACCACTGCATTTCAATCCTTATCCTGCTGTAAAAGCCATCCTCTTTTTGTCTTCAGCCTTTTCTTAAAGAGGATGTGATTTTGCTCTCCAGAGTTTGATGGAATTTAATTGAAACCATTATTTGACTATTTGCCAAATTTCACTGGTTGCAAAACAAGCCCAAATCATGATCTATAACAATTGACAAGGTGTTCTTTTCATAAAAATCCCAGGGACTCAAAATACTATTCAGACCCATACCTCAAAAAATGATTTCAGAAGTACACAAAAACCCAGAACTCTGATCGATACCCAAGAGACTTGATTCAAAATCAATTCACAAATACTCAACTTAGATTCACAACACATAGACTTGACTTAGACTCTTACCTCATAAACATTAGCCTTTTTGTTCACAAAGATAATTGTGATAATTCACAAGATAATTAACTCAAATTCCCACATGAGCAACTTAACTCACATGCCAGAAAAATTCAACTCAGACTTAATACAGACTCAGACTCACTCTTGACTGAGATTCCCATAGTCCTGTGACTCGACTCATCTCTGACTAGCAACCAAGAGACTTGACTCAACCCCACAGTCTTGACTCAGAGTCATGCCACAGACTTGGCTCAGTCTCTTACCCAATAAACCCTAGCCTTGACCTGAGTTCACCAGGAAGAAACCTGACTCGTGAGCCAGATACTCAACTCAGATTTTGACCTCAGGGATTCAACCCAGACTCACACCCCAAAGACTTGATTGAGAGTACCACCTCAGAAATTCAACTCAGACTCCCACTTTCAAAAGTCCAATCAGTATCCCACCCTAGAGACTATACCCAAACTCCCACTCTAGAGACCTGGCACAGACTCCCACTTTAGATTTAAATCAAACTCCCATCCATGAGACTTGACTCAGACTCCCATCTATGTGACTCAACTAGGACTCCCACCCATAATATTCAACTTAAGATTTCCATCCCAGAGACACGACTTGACTCTGATTACCACACCAGAGACAAGGCTTGGACTCCCTCCACAGAGACTCAATTTAGACTCTTACCCATGAGACTCGATTCATACTCCCACCCCAGAGACTCTGCTCAGACTCCCACCCATGAGATTCGACTCGGACATCCACCCCAGAATCTCGACTCAGACTCCCAACCAGAGACTCGACTCAGTATCCTACCCCAGAGATTTGACTCAGATTCCCAACCAGAGACTCGACTCAGTATCCTACCCCAGAGATTTGACTCAGATTCCCACCCTAGAGACTAGAACCAGACTCCTACTTTAGAGACTCAAATCAGTCTCCCACCCTAGAGACTAGACAGACTTGAATCCCACCCATGAGACTCGACTCGGACTCCCACCCCAGATACTCGGAGTAAGGCTTCCACCCCAGAGACTCAACTCAGACTTTCATCCCAGAAACTCATCTCAGATTTCCACCTTAGAGACTCAAATAAGTCTTCCCCCTAGACACTAGACTCAGACTCCTAATCTAGACTCAAATCAGACTCCCATCCCAGAGAACCGACTCGGACTCCCACCCATGAGATTCGACTTGTACTTCCACCCCAGAGACTCAACTCAAATTAGACTCCCACCCCAGAGATTTGACTCAGACTCCCACGCAAGAGACTCTAGACATGATTCAGACTCTCATGAAATGATTTAGGTATGTTGTCTGATAAAAATCATACATAAAGCATTACAACTACTATAAAACTTTCTAGAAGAACAAAAAGGCATAGAGATGAGAGTGAGAGTCTGAATCTCCCACTGTTTTCAGTACAAGTGGACAATTTCACATTCTTCATACTTCAACCCGATCCCCCCACAGCTCTCGCTCTAATGCCATTATCTAGCTCTTCCGGTGCTGCACGTCAGTGATAAAAATGATCCATCTGTTTTGTCTTCAGACTTCACATAAAGTTCTTGACCAAATAAAGGTCACTGTGACTGTGATTATTTCTCATATATCTGAAAGTGGCCTGATATCACTTACAGCAACCGAGAAAAGTTTCTAACAGAACAAAGAAAAGTTTTAAATGACCTTAAAACGTGCCTGACTGTTCCACGTTCAATTAAAAGTTGAGGCAGTCGAGTGCGTTTAAGCTGAAACAACAAATCATTTCCACAGTGAGTGTCATGGCTTAGACATCATGCGTCAAACACGAGCCTGTCACTCTTCACAGAATCACGCAATGGCAGAGATTTGACAAAGATGGATTTACTGCCTTCATCCTTCACGCGTTGGTCAGGCAAAACAATCGTTTATCTCCTCCCAGTTCTGCAGTTCTGAAACTATTGTAAATTCAGGCGTAAACCCATGGAGCTTCGGACATGTGAAAAATTCAATTGGTTGAAACATTTAATCTGATTAATTTCCTGCGATTTCCGGTGATTAATCACACTTGTTCTACTTAAGCCATAAATGTGTATAGTGGATATTTAAATGTTAATAAAAGAATGACTGTAAGAAATGTAAAAATGCAATTATATTTATATTAGGGGTGTCAATTAAAATACTAGTATATACTTGTATGTGTGAGGGGAGATAAAACCAACATGCGGCACTGAAATAAAGAATACATGAGAAATTGGATAGAGAATTAGTCAGCTTAGTTTTTAGGCCTTCTGAATTTCAAGCCCGATCCAGGTCAGATTACGACAGAAGTTGGGGTCAAACCTGGTGGCATATTTAATTAGCATTAAAAAATAAAATGCATTACTGATTTCAAATTAATTGCGTGTGTTAACGCTTTAACGTTGACTGCCCTCATTTAAATATAGTATCTACAGAGGCTGGACAATGCAACTGAAACACCTGTCATTTTAGTGTGGGAGGTTTCATGGCTAAATTGGAGCAGCCTGGTGGCCAATCTTCATTAATTGCACATTGCACCAGTAAGTGCAGAGTGTGAAGGTTCAATTAGCAGGTTAAAAGCACAGTTTTACTAAAAATATTGCAACGCTCACAACATTATGAGTGACATAACAGAGTTTAAAAGAGGCCAAATTGTTGGTGCACGTCTGTGACCAAGACAGCAAGTCTTTGTGATGTATCAAGAGCCACGGTCTCCAGGGTAATGTCAGCATACCACCAAGAAGGACCATCCACATCCAACAGGATTAACTGTGGACGCTGTAAGAGGAAGCTGTCTGAAAGGGATGTTCGGGTGCTAACCCGGATTGTATTCAAAAAACATAAAACCACGGCTGATCAAATCACGGCAGAATTCAATGTGCACCTCAACTCTCCTGTTTCCACCAGAACTGTCTGTAGGGACAATAAATTATTGTGGTCTAAAACCAGGTGTTTCAGTTTCATTGTCCTTTTGAGCTATATTGAAAGACATTCCATCAAACTCAAAAAATGTAACCATACCAGGCTTATCAGTATGTATTTCTGTATTTATCTGAATGACCAGCTGTCCAACCATCAAAGACCAGCTTAGACCATCTGAAACCAATGACCAGCAAAATCAGCTGGCCCTGAACTGAATTTTTCAGAATGGTTCTGTGAAAAGATATTCTACTTGAACTCAGCTTAAATAGAAGAGCAGGTGAAGAGCACAGAGACAGACAGGCTGTGTTAATGTGTTCCATAGATCAACGCGGAAAGATCTGCCCCAGCAGAGCTGAGTCTGATTTCAAAGGGAGACAGCCTCAGGTATAGCGTCAGAAGAACTCAGCATATGGTCAGGACACCGGAGATGCGTATGTGAGCGTAAATTGCTTGATTTAAAGTTTTGAATGTACTGTCCTAGAGTAATAGGGCAGAGTACAGGTGTACATATGAGTGAAAAACTTGGGTGCAGATTCCCACCAATGTGCAGAGGACAATATTTACAAGAAGAATAATAAAATAAATATATAATATAAAATAAGATATACAGATAGCTTTACAGTATAAACAATATACACAGTATACTCAATAACAATACACATAATAACTTACACTGTAGACAAATATTGCACAGAAATATGTTAAGTAAGACTGAATAAGTAAAATATATGATGCTATATAGATATGCAGATATCTAGTGTGTGTGGAAGTGAGGAAATAATCCAGTAGGTGACAGAATAACTAAGAGTGTTAGGTGCAGGTAAGGAATAATTTGAGTGGGAAGTGGGAAGTGCAGGGGGTAGAATGCTGTATAATATGGGAAAGTATGATAGATGCATTGTAAAGTAAGTGCGGGATGCAGAGTTTGTATGGGTGTCAGTGGGGTGGGTTGGGCAGAACACTGTTCTACTGGCTGTTCCACAGCCTGGCCGCCTGGGGGAAGAAGCTGTTTCGGAACCCGCTGGTTCTGGTCTTCAAGCTTCTGAGCCTCCTTCCACTCAGCAGCTGTGAGAACAGGGAGTGGCTTGGATGGGACGGGTGGGGCTGAGGAATTTTGAATGTACTGTCATACAGTAATAGTTTTAGAGGGGCATTGCTGTGAGGGTTTGGTTGCATTCAGCAACGACCGTAACGACCATGTATGTGTTTTTCTCAGGCGTCCTCTAGGAAAATTACAGGCTGAATTATCTACTGTTTTTCTCTGAACTCCGTAATTACACTTTGGGCGCGCATTTCCATGGAGATCCATGTGAACACAACAGCGAGTGGAAATGGAGGAGCTACTGAACGCGATGTCACATGACTGAGAAAGCCTAAAAAAATCACTGGTCCTCCTGTTTTTTCAATTGTAGTCCAGATTCAAGAGTTTTATCACGATGTAAAAATGTAAAATATTTCTCATCCAGACAGGGCTTAAGCTGTTTTTTTTTTCCAGAATGTCCAGCTCTTTAACCAACTTAACAAAGAAAAGATCAGCCTAGACCATCTGAAACCAGCTGCCAGTAACAGGAACAGCAATACAGTATGATTTAGTTCAGCATCAGCAGAATAAAAGGTGAATGAAAGACAGAAGACGTACGGATTTACCTGTGATTAGGAGGCTGATATGGAGGACATGCTTTGGAGGCCCTGTGGGAGTTAGATCCAGAGTTTAGGTGAAAGATCTGCTACCCGTGGAAGAGGATCGAAACTTGCAGGAAAGTGCAGAAAGCCACGACTTAGAGGATCTGAGAGTACGGGCCGGGCAGCCCGGACTGATATTGAAGATCACGGAGGGCTTTAAAGGTTAAAAGAAGTATTTTGCGTTATATAAGAGCAGGAACTGTTAAGCAGTGTAAGTCACTGGGAGCGGGGGTGAGGAATTTTGAGTGTACTGTCTTACAGTAATAGTTTTAGAGGGCAATCCAATGAAAAGGGCATTAGAGGAGTCGAGACGTGAGGTTATAAAGGCATGAACTAGAGTTTTTGCATTTTTCTTCTAGAATTTGGGGTGTAGGCGTGTAATATTGTGAAGGTGCGAAGAGGCAGCCTTGACATCCCTTGTGAAAAAAAAGAATGGTAACACTTTATGCGTGTCATCTTTATTAGACGCTATAACCACATTCATAACATATTACAATGCATCCATAAGGCATTATAAACATGGCTATAAATGTTTATAAAAATGCATAACCCATTATAGCCATGTTTATTAAGCATTATGACCTGTGATTATAATACATTATAAGCTGTGCTTATAATATATATGTTAAAATAGTATATCTCTATCATTAATAATCTAGTCCTACAATGAAAGTCTGGCACTTTACTTAGAGCGCACAAAGACCTGTTATAATACATTATAATTGACTGTAATTAATATTATATTCAAGACAAGAATAATTTATGAGTGGTTAAAAATATATTTATAGGATTATTGAGGGTGTGTTTATAAGTTGGAAGCTGTTTTAGTCATGATAAAGTCTGCAAGCAGGGACTGAGTTTTTTGGTATTGATGTATAACATGTTATAAACACAGCTATAATAATGCATTATAATCACAGTTCATGATGCATAATAAACATGGCTATAATGAATTATACATTTTTATAAATATATATATAGCCATGTTTATAATGCCTTATGAATGCATTATAATGTGTTATGAGTATGTTTATAAAGTCTTATATAGATGACGTTCAAAGAAAATGTTACCTAAAGAATATATACTTAAATTATGCTGAAATGTAGGTCTGTACTTAAAGTTATGTTTTTTTTTTGGAACCACTAATTTGTACTTCTTAATTACTTCTTGTTTGTAGTTAAAATGAATAATATAAATGTATTCTACTATATTTGTTACTTTCGCCACTAGCTCATACAAGTTAAGTATATTTGTGTGAGCCTTTCCAAATGAACATTAAAAACATGTTAAAAGTGATATTAAAATATAGATTTTACATCACATACATTTTAAGGAGTGTATATAAACTGGTTAAAAACAAAAGCTAGCTATCTCATTGCTCCAAGCATCAGCTGTTAAAGTTATTTTACCTAAAGTAAAGGTTTTAAGTATCATTTAAGTATCACAACACACAAAAGGGTACCACTTTAAAATAAGACTACCATTATAAATGGTTTATAAATGGTTTACACTTTGTTTATGAATGGTTACTAATTAGGTTGCAAATGCCTTAAAAATCATTAATAATCAGTTATAACACATACGTAGAAAGGGCAACAATGACTTAATGTTTGTCAAATAGTGAACCCACAACAATCTATATTGTTTCCCTTTCTACGTATGTGTTATAACTAGGCCTGTAACGGTATAATGTATTCGTACCGAACCGTACCGAACAGACCTTCGGTACGGTACAGTGCTGTACCGAACGAATACAGTCAGTTTATATGTTCTACACTAGGTCTGTGCCTGTTGCTACATGTGGCTATTTAATATTCATTAGATGCCAGTACGTAATTGGAGTAGTAAAGGGGAGGTTATTTGATATGTTTAAAGCAACTCTTTCGTGATTCGTGCTCTTGTGACCATGTGGGGGTGATGTCGCACGGCGAACCAATCAGTCAAGCCTTTCCTAACCACGCTTCAAAACACATTTGCGAGGTACACGCATCTGCTGTATCAGAGAATGGTGGAGACTATTTGGACATTATGGCAGAAGCTAGCGACCAACTGGAGATAGAAAATCCTCCCCTGTCTTTAAAATCTCCCGTTTGGGAGCTCTTCGGTTTCCCAGTGAAAACCTGCGACGGATAAAGACAAGTGGATAAAACGAAAGCGGTATGTCGTTATTGTTTTGCTGAGGTCGTCTATGTTTCGGGCAACACTACAACACTACGAACATGCTAAGTCACCTGAGACAGCGCCACCCAAGTGCTAAGATTACTGCGACAATAAAAGAAGATGCAAACGCCACTGATATCTGCGTTTCATTCACAATTCAGATCGGGCTAAAGCCATTACATCGTCCATTGGGGCTTTTATAGCATCAGATCCTAGACCGTATTCAGTTGTTGAGGATGCTGGTTTTAAGCACATGCTAAAGGTGTATCTGCTCTCACTGCTGACAATATAGACAAACTTTCTTGGCAAAAAATATGAAGATTGAGTAAAATTGAATACTGTAACACATAAATTCTGGAATTTATTATTTTAATTTTAATATTTAAAATTTTATCATTGGTTAATCATTTTAGAATATTTAATTTAATTTATAATAGTACCAAGCAGCACTTTGAATGTATTAACTGTTTCAGTTTGTTTATTGGCAATTTTTTGGTTAAATAAACAACACGCTGGTTCTGGTTGGTTCTGCATTTTGTTCCCATACTGTAGCGAAAATGAACCGAACCGTGACCCCAAAACCGAGGTACGAACCGAACCGTGATTTTTGCATACCGTTACACCCCTAGTTATAACTGATTATTAACGATTTTTAAGGCATTTACAACCTAATTAGTAACCATTAATTAACTAATTGTAAACCATTTATAAACCCTTTACAAAGGCAGTCTTATTTTAAAGTGGTTCCCACAAAAGTTTTAATCAGTACAGTTTTTTGTCAATTTGTCAACACAAAATTAATGTTTTGGTAGCAAATCTCACTGAAGTACCGTTTTATTGCAGAAAGGCTCCTAGGACACATTTAATAAATGTTACCATATCATAAAATAATATGGTAACACTTTATGTAAATGTCATGTCTATAAGACTCTAAAAACATATGTATAACATATGTATAAAGCCTTATAAACATGGTTATAAATATTTATTACAGTTTATATCACTTTTTTACTATGCATTTTGAAATGTGATTTTAATGCACCACCAGTTGTGTTTATAAGATGTTATATGTCAATACCAAGAACCTCAACAAAGCTGCCTTAATAAAGCATTCTGCAATTACTATAAATATTATAATAGCGTATATTAATGTTTAATGTATTATAATGTGTCGTTGTATCCTCTAAGTTAAGAGACAGATGTCCATCATAAGAAAACATACAGTATTAATAGTGACAGATACATGATATTTTAACCCAGACTTGTAACATATTATAAGCATAGCTTTTGATGCATTTTGATCACAAATCTTAATACATAATAACCATGGCTAAAATGTGTTATTCAATTATTTTATAAAGATGTATAACCATGTTAGTAAAGCCTTATGAATGCATTATAATGTGTTACGAGTATGTTTATAGAGTCTAATAGACATGCCATTCATAGAATGTGTTGCCAAATAAAGTATACTGTTTTAAAGTATACTGAAATATGGAGTAAGCAGGTAAAATGTAATTATAAGTAGAAAAAGTATACTTTAATAATTTCGCATATAGTTCAAGGACACTATCAATTATATATTTAAATACACAACCTTTTTACAGAAGAAGTGAGCTAATATGAGTTATAAAGGTGATCAAATCTAAAAAAAAAAAATACCTACTGGGATTTTAAGTGGTTTAATTGTCTAGTGGTAATATAAAAGGTGAGCTAGCATTAGTCCTACCACTTTTAAAAGGACTTTGGCAAAGCCGAACCATTTTTACTGAGATTAACACCACATAATGAAGACTATGTTCACACTGACAGCCTATATTTGATTGTTAGCACATATACATTATATCTTGATTGATTGCTTAAAAATATGATTACTGTTAGATTTGTACAGATGCGTCTCAGTCTGGATGCTCTGGAAGCTTAAATTAGATTTTAAAGCACCTTTTATTTCACTTTCAATGCAACAAACAAAAGCAACATCAAATCCAGAGTGAAAGAAGAGGTGGAATCCAAAAGGGTTTGCTACAGAAATCCATGCAGGTAGGTTTGCCTGCAGTCTGAACATAACCCAAGTAGATGTACAGTTGTATTGGCATGTACAGTAACCATAGTAAATGGCTCAATTAGTGCTCTCCTCCAAGCATGTTCAGCTGCTAACACAACACCATGGTCTTAGATAAAGCACATGCTAACGCTCACTCTACTGGATTTGTAGCATTATGTGTGATAGATCTATCTGTACAGTAAATGGATTGGTTATGAATAAGAGCTGAATTTGAAAAGCTTGCATTAATTTAGTCATTTATTTGGATGTAATCAGACACAGGCTGTGACCGAAATGGCTCCCTACTCCCTCATTACTGTTGCGCTATTTAGGGAGACACTATGTAGTTCACTAATTAGTGATAAAACAGGAGTGAATTCGGACACTAACTCATCATTATCATGCGCCAGCCCCGGTCCCAGAAACACACACAGGTGAGAGAGGGGTTGAGCAGACACTGAACTGAGCTCTGAATTAAAGTTAGTGAAGCTCTGAGCTGATCATGAAGTCATTTCTCTGCTTGTTATATTTACGCTGTTTAAAAAATTAACCCTCACAATATTGAACTTCATGAAGAAAACCTGAAATTAACAGCATACACCGGCTCGCACTGTTGCCAGATTGGGTGGTTTCATGCTAAATGTCGAGTTGTGTCGGAAATTGTCTGGAGGAAATGCTGTGATTTGAGAGGTGAACAAAACTACCAAGTGTAAGAAGTTTGGAAATTGAACTCATCAGTGTTGTAGTTAGATATCTAACCCTGCAGAGACAGAGCTTTTAGTCCTGCTGATGGAAGTTTGAAGCTGTGTTAATGTCCGTTATTATGTGTTTTTCTTTCTTTCATTGCTTGCAAGATTATTTTTATGTACTGTATTTACTTTTTTGGGTTTGTGTGTCCAATGATACAAAGCACAACACAAAATACAAACATGCAGATAAACTCATTTAAATATCGTTTTTTGTAATAAGTGATATTTAAGTTAATTAAGTTATTTTAGTTAAGATCATGTTGAATTAAACCCTGTAATATTGCTAATTTGATGAACATCCGCTGTTTGGGTGGTTTTCTCAGTATTTTGGCGGATTTGAAACACGTTTTACCCAGTGAATTGGTTTTGTCTGAATCCCTCTGTAACAATCTGGCAACCCTAATGGCTCGCTGTCCGCTCCGTTTCTTCGGCTGTCTGTTGCTTAGTAGCGAAACCCGCGATGCATTTTGGGACACATTTAGCTCGCTTAGTAAGCAGCGATGTTTACTATAAATCATGATGTATTATGGGAGTTTTTAGTGCTTTTAAAATCACGTTCGAATCCCCCCCCCCCCCTGATTTGGACACTCAAAGAAAAATGGCTGTAATACTCAATAGTGCTCTAACTAGTAAATAGGGATCCATTTCGGTCACAGCCAAAATAAATGGTCTATATTACCTTTACTTAACAGCATAATTTTACTCATCAGCTTTTTCTAATGACACATGCATATGTTTCACCGTACACTTCTGTATTAACTGCTGCTGTTGAGGTTTAATGTTAGCCTAGCATAGGCTAGCATCAATGCTAGTCTAAGTGATGCTAATGTTTTAGTGTATGATGTTCTGTTTAATGTTAAAATCCTGTTAAAGTTGAAGTCAGGTTTCTGTGAAACCACTATTTTGGCCTGATCACAATGAAACATTTCTAGAGGACCACATAAAGCAGACGTGTACACTTCTAAAGGACAAAACTCTTTCTTGTAGAAGCTGAAGACCCTACAGAGGTAAGTTTTCCTCTCATCCTGACTCCAGAGGAGAGTTCTGCCTCAGTCGTTTCCTGCCTCCTCCACTCCTCGCCTCGCATTGAACACCATCATCTCTTGCATGCCCCGGTAATGCTCGAAATCAATGAGGCAGGGCAGCTCTGCTCAGTCTCAGCTCACTGTCTGTCTGAGAAACAGGAGAGGGAGCACGGGGGTGGACCACTTCTACTGTCTCCCTCAACTCTTACAGGTCAACAAAGAGCAGAAAGACAATAGTAAACAGCAGAATAAAAAAACAGTTATTCCATTATTTACCACAAAAGATCAAAGAGCAAGAGTACTGTCCTTTGTGAACAGTAATGTAGATTTTTTCCTGCCAGCATTGGTCCCATTTCCTAGTCGTAAAGCCAACATTGGTTCTATTTCCTAGTCGCAAAACATGCAGTGGTCTTATTTTCTAGTTGAAAAGCCAGCATTGGTCCTATTTCCTAGTCACAAAGCCAACATTTGTCTTATTTCTTAGTTGTAAAAACGCCAGAATGGGTAATATTTCCTAGTTGCAAAGCCAGTATTTGTCATATTTCCTAGTCGGAAAGCCAACATTGATCCTATTTTCTATTTGCAAAGCCAGCATTGGTCTTGTTTCCTAGACGGAAAGCTAGCATTGGTCATACTTCCTAGTCACAAAGCCAGCATTGGTCTTATTTCCTAGATGGAAAGCCAGCATTGGTCTTATTTCCTAGTCACAAAGCCAGCATTGGTCTTATTTACTAGTTGCAAAGCCAACACTGGTCCTGTTTCCTAGTCACAAAGCTAGCATTGGTCATATTTTGTAGTTGCAAATCCAACATTGATCCTATTTTCTTAGTCTTAAAGCCAGCATTGGTCCTATTTCCTTGTCGCAAAGTAAGCTTTGGTGCTATTTCCTAGTCGCAAAGCCAGCATTGGTCCTATTTCCTAGTCAGAAAGCCAGCATTGGTCCTATTTCCTTGTGGCAAAGTCAGCATTGGTCCTATTTCCTTGTGGCAAAGCCAGCATTGGTCCTATTTCCTAGTCAGAAAGCCAGCATTGGCCCTATTCCCTTGTCGCAAAGCCAGCATTGGTCCTATTTCCTAGTCAGAAAGCCAGCACTGGCCCTATTCCCTTGTCGCAAAGCCAGCATTGGTCCTATTTCCTAGTCAGAAAGCCAGCACTGGTCTTATTTCCTAGATGAAAAGCCAGCATTGGCCATACTTCCTAGTCACAAAGCCAGCATTGGTCTTATTTCCTAGTTGCAAAGCCAACACTGGTCCTATTTCCTAGTCACAAAGCCAGCATTGGTCATATTTCCTTGTCTGAAAGTTAGCATTGATCATATTTCCTATTCCCAAGGCTAGCATTGGTTCTATTTTTCAGCCATAAGGTCAGTATTAGTCATAATTCCTAGTGGCAAAACCACAACGCTACAGCAGCTGCATTCAGACAGGAAACCAGTTTTTACAAGCAGAGCATTTCTTTGTGATCAGCACATCTCTGGACTACAGAATAAAACAAACAATAAGCTTAATTCCAGAAGAAGACCAAGGAGTCAGGTTCTTTTTATTTCATTTAGTAACTGGAGTATTGTAGTATGTCTATGTTAAACTACTTAGCATAAAGCAAAAAATGGATTGCACAATTTTGTTGTGGCTTGTTCAGGTGATTTGTTAGCTTTATGCCAAAATATAATTTAGGAATAAATCTACACTGATGGGCATGGTGGTCTGGAAATGAGGTGTGTTCAGGTAAAATTCAGGCATGTTCCTAGTTTAGCGGCAGAAAACACAAGTGTTGCACTGACTTAAATAAACCTAGACAACAGTCAACAGTCAGAATCCATTCCAATAGTTGCGCCCAGTGCAAACCCGACTTTTAATTCAACAATAAACAGAATAAAGAATAAAATAACATTGCTGTTCCATTAAATGAGCTGCTGGTGTACTTTCACAGTGTGAATGGGCAGGTCAGTATCCTCTGTTGAGACACACAAAGCTCTGCACTGTTAAGATACGAATGTGCCAGAGTGTCAGAGCTCATCTGACTTTTAAAGAGAATGACAAGTTATACACTGATTGGTTTATTTGATGTTATGCTTAAAACACACCCATTAAGAGATTAATTAAGAGATTTAATATATGGCGTTTGCATGTTTTGAGCTGCACAAGGCGTGTTTTTTTTGTGTCCCTTTAAGATACCAAAGACACACCAACACACCCTAAATCTAGTTGAGTGATACGCAATTGACCAGTGCATTGTAGATCGCTGAACTGGAGCCCATTATCTTTTTGCAAATAATGTTTTAATGGTTTGTTCAAATTAATTGGGTTCTTTTTTTTTTGTCTGTGTTGCATAAGTAAGTTTTGCATAGGAATGAGATTTAAACCATATTCAGTGCACAATATATGAATTTTTTGTGATTTATATGATTTAAATGATTTTTTGGTCACAAATGTATGAATTCCTTTTGAAACCAGGCTATGCAGGCTAAAAAAATCTGTCACTAGAATATAGATATAGATAAGAAAGTTGATAAATATGACTTTCATGAATTTTGCAACTGGACCTTTGCTTTGTTATTTTGACACTTGTCCCACCACATATATTATACTCCGGTTCTCCAAGACTTTCTTTGTTTGGGCTCCCGTGGCCTTAGCACTTCTTCATCTGTCATCTGAAGAGCTTCTACATTTGCCCTCCAGCAAAGACGAGCCGGCGTCCTTACACTGTCAAAACAAGGACGATTTCCCATCATCGCTTATGATAAATTGTCATCAAGTCTTTGCAGCTGATTAACTGATGTCAGCACAACTGACTGACAGGGATATTTGATCTATAATTCAGTGGGTGGAACCATGTGCGAGAGGAGGAAGGGGGGGGGGTGCGGACGGGAGTGATCAACATTACAGATTCCTTTTACCTCCTTTTAGATCCTATTTAATATGAAACTCCTATGAATCTCTTCCATTTCCCAATGGTCTTAATAGGAGTGAATTTTGGACATGGGTTTAAATGTTCTTCTGAAAGCCCTCCACACTTTTTAATCCACTCGCTGCAGAGATGAACCCATGCGGGGCTCGGTGATGCAGACTTGTATCTCGCCTCAGGAAAGCAGCAGATTTTAATTTGCAAGATTTTTTTTTTTTCCCTTGGAAAACTTCTACTGCACTTCACGCCTGAATATTTTATTGCATATTTTCCATTCTCTTTTTCTTTAATATGAAAGAGGAGAGAAAGACTGAGGGAATAGGTGAATTGAGAGAGGAGGCAGGGTTCGAAGTTCATAAATAAATTAATTCACATTGTTCATCGTTTGCGCGCCACGGATGTGCAATACATCACTTTGCGGCGGAGTCGGCTGGATTGGCCGTCAGCGCTGTGTGTGATATGCTGATGAAGCCACCAGCCACTTAGGATGGGAGATAGAGCGCCGCAGTGGAGTGTGTGTCTGTTTAAAGCTGGAGAGGAAGTACAAAGGCAGGAAATAAAACACTCATCATCCTCTCCTCGCATCTCAGTACACAAGCAGAGCAATACAGTAGATTTAAATATACAGCGTGGCTGCTTTGCCAATAGACATTCAGACCTTTTACTGTCAAACACTGTTTACATTTACATGCATTTCATTTCATATATATATATATATATACAGGGGTTGGACGATGAAACTGAAACACCTGTCATTTTAGTGTGGCAGGTTCATGGCTAAATTGGAGCAGCCTGGTGGCCAATCTTCATTAATTGCACATTATTGCACCAGTAAGAGCAGAGTGTGAGGGTTCAATTAGCACGGTAAGAGCACAGTTTTGCTCAAAATATTGCAATGCACACAACATTATGGGTGACATACCAGAGTTCAAAAGAGGACAAATTGTTGGTGCACGTCTTGCTGGCGCATCTGTGACCAAGACAGCAAGTCTTTGTGATGCATCAAGAGCCACAGTATCCAGGGTAATGTCAGCATCTCACCACCGAGGAGGACCAGCCACATCCAACAGGATTAACTGTGGACGCTGTAAGAGGAAGCTGTCTGAAAGGGATGTTCGGGTGCTAACCCGGATTGTATCCAAAAAACATAAAAAACCACGACTGCCCAAATCATGGCAAAATTTTAATGTGCACCTCAACTGTCCTGTTTCCACCAGAACTGTCCGTCACCACAATAAATTATTGTGGTCTAAAACTAGGTGTTTCAGTTTCATTGTCCAACCCCTGTATATGTGCCCACAAATGTTCAACTAACTCAAAATAGGTGAGTATTGTTTAGAAATATCCAATTTTATCTAAAACAGACTAAAATCATTTGAGTTCAAACAACGTATGGGTTAACAGTGTAACACCTCATACACCACCACCATGCTAATCAGTGTTAGTCACTCTTAGTCACATACAGTACGTACAAATTCCTCTAGACACCAAGGCTGAGCAAAACTCCACTTTTTGACAGAACTGACCTCCTGTGTGTCCTTAAAATTCTCTATTAAATGCTCTCAACCATTTAGTTTGCTTTTAAGCAACTTTTGACCAAAGTTACACCCCGATGAAGCTGCACCAATGATTTACATCATTCACACTTACGCTTTTAAAGACACTTGGAGGGTTCTATAAACGCAGCTCTGAAAATGCATTTACCTTTGCCTCCCTGCTCGACTTTAAAACTGACAGCTTTTGACTGAAGGTTAAAGCCGCGTCCACATTCCTTACAGAGGGTAAGCAGCCTTTCCTACAAAAGCAGGAGTATTAAAAGGTCCAAACAGAAGAGGCATTAGCTGTGTTTGTACAGTTGTGGTCTTATTTCTGCATATACTCTTCATGG
This sequence comes from Astyanax mexicanus, assembly GCF_023375975.1. NCBI lineage: Eukaryota > Metazoa > Chordata > Actinopteri > Characiformes > Acestrorhamphidae > Astyanax > Astyanax mexicanus. The sequence goes on along the minus strand of NC_064415.1, from coordinate 10,398,522 downwards.
ACATCAATGTCAAGGCCATATTGGGCTTTCAGTTATTTCTGTGGAGTGTTTGTGGTTACAGATTACATACAGAACCCCTAATACTAAGTTACATGTCCCTTAAAAAGTTCTACATTCACTACTTGCTTTTGGTAGCCAACAACAAGCTTCTGGCAGAATTGTAGTTGGATAATTGAGCACTTGTCTTGGCTGAAGCAGTGGATTTAATTTAGTAATATACTGGAACAAACCATAATGTATCACCACAGTCCAGTTACTGTATTTGTGATATTTCTGAGGTACGGGTTTGGAAGAGGCCATTCAAAATTCTGCATTATCCACTCCTTAACCACCTTTCATGTGCTTTTTGGGCCATTATCCTGTCGAATCATTAAACTTTGTCATATTTTCTACCATGTAGCTGATGGTTTTGGCTTAAATTACTGTATGCTGAAGAATTCTGGAAGATTTAACCCTACCTTAACCCAAAAATTAGCCCTACCTATCATGCTGGCCTCATTCTTAATCTCTAAGACCAGCATGATGGGTAGGGCTAATTTTTGGGTAAAGATTAAGAATGAGGCCAGCAACTCTTGCTCTTTGTTTTCTAAGGTGGTCCTGATGAAAGCCAGTTTCATCACAACCATAATGTTTTTGTTGGTCTTTGCGACTGCAGTTGAGGATACTGAAATGTATCAGATTGACTGACCTTTATTTCTTAAAGTCATTTTTTTCTTTACTTAGTTGAGTAGTTCTTGCTATAATATGGATAAGCTATTCACTGTATACCTGTAACTCTACCTCTTCACTACTTTACAACTGATGCTCCTAAACACTTTATTAAGAGACAAGAAATTTGAGTAATTAACTCTTGATAAGTTCAGCACAGCTGTTAACTGGTGTGTTATTCTGGGGTGTTACAGTCATATGAAAAAGTTTGGGCACCCCTATTAATCTTAATCATATTTAGTTCTAAATATGTTTTTAGATCATTTGAGAGTTGTTTTGATGAGCCCATGATGCCACTCTTCAGAGGAGATTCAAATAGGAGAACAACTTGCAATTGGCCACCTTTAATAGCTTTTCTCATGATTGGATACACCTGGCTATGAAGTTCAAAGCTCAATGAGTTTACCAAACCAATTTTGTGCTTCAGTAAGTCAGTAAAAAGTAGTTAGGAGTATTCAAATCAATAAAATGATAAGGGTGCATATACTTTTGCACTGGTCAAATTTTGGTTTAATGCATATTGCACATTTTCTGTTAGTACAATAAACCTCATTTCAATCCTGAAATATTACTGTGTCCATCAGTTATTAGATATATCAAACTGAAATGACTGTTGCAAACACCCAATTATTTAGAACTAAAAGAACCTTTTTAATATGATTGTATTTATAATAACTCCACATCTATTCATTTATAGCTTTAACCCTTTCAGACACTGTGTGCATTACAATAGACATCATGTATTTTCTTTATTTTTAAATAATTTGTTGCACATACCACTATTTGAGAATTTGAATAGACCATGAACCAGCCAATGTACAAATTTATAAACCAATGAAACAGTAGCTTGGCCACGCCCACTGCACTGGAAAAACAGTAGTTACAGTAGTAACTTTTACTAATTTCATTTAATTTAGAAGACTTTTAACAATGTTTTTTTACTGTTTAGGGATGGTTTATAAAATAAAAAGGTAAATAGGAAATAAAATATTAAACACAGCCTTTTATATTTTGGTTAATTGGATGTGTTTGCTACATAGATTTTATAGTAGCATATTAGAGTCTTCTTTTCTGTGCATTACGGACAGAAAATAGCATTCTCACATTTTTTTTCCATTGCTTGCGATAATTCAGGTCTAAAAGGGTTAATGACTTCAATGTAGAAAATCAGAAAAATACATTGAAACACATTGAAAACACATTGAATGAGTAGAAGGTGTTTCCAAACTGGTTCAGACTGGTACTGTATATACAGTACATATAAAAGTTAAGCTGAAGGGTTTACAGAACAGCAATAAAAGAGCTGTAGCCCATCTTTCTTACCATACTCTTAGAATAAATGAATGATCTAATCATGAAATACTACACAATCACTACAGATACATACTCCTAATGTGCTGTGCAGCACTAGTTGTGGGTAAGATCAATAAGTGAATTAGAGAAAGCCTCGTTTATTGTCCGTCTGCTCTGCTTCTCCTCTGACTTATATTCATCCGTCCTGTCAGTTTCAGCCCCCCTACAGCAGTGCATATGAATGGCTGAACAATGGAGGCAGCAGACAGGAAAGAAGACCCAGTGGCCTGCTTTTTCCCGCCACATACACACGCTGACAATAACACTGGCCCGCCTTTGTGTAATCAGCATAAGATCGATCCATAGCTGTCTGGCTTTTAGCTAATTTATGACAAGCAGGGCGGGCGAGGCTCAGCGGGGCACAATAGCGGGGGACAGTGACAATTGCTGGAGGAGAAAGTCATCCAAAAGGGTTTTGGGCCATTGTTGAACACTGTGCTTAAGAGGCTGAAAGATTGCTGCAAGGCGTGCAGACACTGTCAAAGGCCTGTACTGAACACCGCTCAGCCAAAAAGGTATTGAATTACTGCTTTAAGAGTGTGTGAAGTGGGATTCTGTGCAGGATATACTGTGCTGTATGTGCTGAGCACCTACTATTATTGGGGCTTTTAACCCTTAGAACCCTACAGACAGATTTTCCAACCAAAAACCGAAATCCCTTCACATATAAACATAATCCTTATATGGTTAGAAAGGGCGGAGCTTATTCTTTCTAAAATAGTGATGACATCCCAGTGCGGTAAAGCTAAATCTACAAGAAACTCATTGAGAAAAACACCTAAAAAAGTGAAAAATCTCCTTCCCCAACCAATATTATTTACCTTTAGTGCTTCAAACATATTTATATGATGTTTCAAACCAAATAATATCAGTAAATATCAGACTCGAAACGACCTGCACTCAAACTAAAGCTAGGTATGGTGTGCGCACTACTTTATATAGCTTTTATTTTACTAAGTAGTTATTTTGCACTAAACATTTTTTTTTTATTTAGACTCAAATTTTAAATTTTTGTATATAGTTTTCTTTGTGTGTCCTGATTAAAATACTGAAAGACATGGACACATGCTCTGAGTGTCAGGTTTTTAGTATCTACATGTATCCTAGAGGTGTGATTATTGATTATCAAGAAAAATAAATCCGCCTGATGCTGTTTCTCCATGTATTTTATCAAAGTAATAATTAATAAGCCATGTAATGAACCATCATCAATATTGTGGCGACCGCCAAAAAGCTGTAAGTAAACCACTGACTTTTGTGTGTGCAGCAGAGTGCAGGGAGGGAGGGGCTGCGTGTGTGTGTGTTTCTACGAGGCACCGCCCCCCCCTCTTCCCCCTTATTCTCTGCTATTATTTACTGAAATGTAGTCGTTATTAATAGTAGAAGTGCCTGTTCAGGTTGTTATGTGTTGTATTTACTGTGGGGATTGTGTTGGGGAAATATTGGATGGTCACCGTTAGGGTGAACCCCACTCCGTAGATAGGGCTGGCTCAGTTTAATGTTTGTGAGTAGTTGGGATAGATACCTCCATGTGCTTGTAAGCGCTATAAGTGAGAGTTCTGTTTCCCCAAATAAAGAGCTGTGTTTCTGATACTCTGTCTTTTGACTATGGCTTCTTCACGCTCGTCACAATATTCTTATGCTTTTAACTCATATACACTCTGTCTTATTGTGCAGTGTTAGTTTTGATACAATCAAGTTTAATAAATACACATTTTGCAAGAATGATGTTCTTTATTGCATTCATTTTATCTAAAACAAAAGCAAATGTGTAGCAGTGAAACGGGAGTAAAAGAAGCTTATAGAATGAGTTGAACTCAAAATGTATTCTATTAAAAAATATCAAGAACTGACTACAGTGTGGTGATGGGGACAAAAGTTGTGATTCTCCAAATAATAAACCAAAGTATTGATAATATACAGATTATTATGTAACTTAATATGTATTGTATATAAACTCCACCAGAAGCTTGATGGGAAATAATCTCTAAAAGAATGTAGTTGCAGTTTTGCAGTTAGTGACCCCCAGTTTTAACCAAATCCTAAGTCTATGACTCAAACGTCTGTGACCGATCTTTAGATGTGAGAGGGTGTCAGACATTAGTCTGAAAAAGTATTTTTTTTAGAGTCTTTTTAAAGTCCTGTGGCGTATGGACAGCATAAGTATGGTTGCTTATGTTCTAAAGTGGTGCTGGGACAGGATGGCTTGGGAAATATCTTGTAAATTGTCTTGGAAAATGGCTTGTATATGTTGTGAGGTATTATCTTGTGAGAGATGGCATGAATTCGGATGGGATGATTCGGGTGGATGAAAGATTGATGAGAGATATTTCTGAAGATATGTAGGCATTTAACATTCCTTGATGTACCAGGAATACATCCTAAAAGGCATTAAGGACGCCAGTGTTTTCATTAAGCGCGGTTTTGCCTGTCCACACAAAAACTATGAAAACAGAGCTTTCAACAGTCTCCAGCTAGAACATAGCTTCTGAAACACTCGGTCAGCAAAAATGCCAATTTTATGTGGATGAGGGGCCAAAACACAAATAAAAACCTCAGTTTTTAAAAATGTCCAGATACATGTGGACAGTGGAGTTCTATTAAAAGAGAACTGGTGTAAAACTAGTGTAAAATTGACTTTTTGTGTAGTAAAACATGATAAAAATTCTTACCTTTGATGATAACATTCTCCCACAGCGTTCCGAAGTCCAGAAATTTTAACAGTTTGTCCACACACCCTTCAGACTGGGTGACACGGGGCATAATTTGCCCTGATAAATCGTTTTTTACACTGTTATCCAGCTCAAAGTAGCTCAACACCTCCTTGCTAGAATCCGGAGATCCCTGACATTTAAAACGAGGCATTAATAACTAAAAAAGTGCACAATAAGCTTATTAAAAAACACTGTTTACATCCCATAATGCTAGCTTCAGTGCGCCGTCATATTTATTTTGATAATGTCATAGACATATATATACATAGACTCCACATAGCCTGCCTCCTGGCGCTGGCTGCTACGCTTTGCGGCTGTTATGCAATGAAACTCCTGTATAACGCTGTACTTCAGCGGAGTGGCTTTACTTCTCCTTAATACCCAACTGATAAAAATTCATACATAAGGTGGACCAAACTATAAGACGCACTGAATTTTTAGTGTGTTTTATAGTGCCAAAAATATGGTAGTTCTCTAATAAAAAAGCTGCAATTCCTGTAAATTCCGCCTGATCGACACATGTAAATACCCTTTAAACGAATCTGAAAATGTCTGAACTTTAGCCTCATTGAAATGATTTCATTTCAAGTCCAGTGCAGATGAATACAGAGCCAAAACTACAAGCGTCTCACTGTGCGGTTACCTGCGGAACACACTGGAGGTCAAAGACGGTGTGATATTAATCAAGCAGACAATCAGGCAGAAGCTCAGCACTGAATGAGAGGATGCTCAAACAGCTGCTGCACAAATGACCTCTACAGAGGAGCTCTCTGAAATAGGATTTATGGGTAATAATCCAGACAAGTGCATTAGAATATCCATTTGAAATTCATACACAACACGCGGGCACTTCAGGTCAACATATTTGCTTAAAGTTGAGGCTTTCAGGAAACCTATCTTTTTATGGAAATTGCCTCTCTAGTCCAGAGGCCACTGAAAGCCTGTGAAAGGTAAATGGATGTCATTGCTGGTTTTCCCAAACTGTACAACTCACCCTAAAAGCATTGATACATAAACCAGTGATCTCAGATCAGTATATGGACATTAATTATGGTAAATGGTGCAAGTTGGGGTTAATGTAGGCAGTAGGTTGAATAAACTTGATTCTGTTTTTACAAATATTACAAATGCAATAAAGATCTAGAATAAAATAAAATAAACACTGCTGTAAAATAGTCAGAGAGCCTCATTCATGCATGTCATTTTTAATAGCGATTAAGTTCTTTATTTTTCAGATACAATTCAACGTTTAAAAAAAAAATGACAAAATGATTCTCTAACCAGAGATGGGCACTCAAGTTTGACTTGACTTGGACTCTAACCTAAAGACCTATGACTAGATCTAGACTCTAATTTATACTCTTAACTTGGAATTTAGCCTAAAGACTCATCGTTTGACTTGAACTCTAATCTGAGGACTCATGACTTGACTTACACTTGTACATATTAGAAACGTAAATATTTGTTGCTTGACTTTGCATTCTAACCTAAAGACTGACAACTTAACTTAGACTCTAACATAGACTTGTGACCTGACTTAAACTGTAACCTACATACTCATGACTTGACCTGGACTCTAACCTAAAGATTTGTTGCTTGACTTGGGACTCTAACCTAAAGACTCATGACTTGATTGAACTCTAACCTCATTATTTAAAGTCATTATTTGACTTGAACACTAATCTAAAGATGTGTTACTTGATTTGGACTCTAATCTAAACACTAGTGATTTGACTTGAACTCTAATCTAAAGACATGCTACTTGACTTGACCTGGACTCTGACCTAAAGATTTGTTGTTTGACTTGCACTCAAACCTAAAGAGTCATGGCTTGACTGAAACGCTAACCTAAAGACTCATGACGTGACTTGAACTCTAACCTGAAGATTCATGACTTGACTTGAACTCTAATCTAAAGATGTGCTACTTGATTTGTACTGTAACCAATAAAGTCATGACTTGACTTGGACTCTAACCTAAAGATTTGTTGCTTGACTTGGAACTCTAACCTAAAGACTCATCGTTTGACTTGAACTCTAGTCTGGGGACTCATGACTTGACTTAGACTCTAACCTAAAGAGTCATGATTTGATTTGAACACTAATCTAAAGGCTTGTAACTTGACTTAAACTCTAATCTAAACACTAATGATTTGACTTGAACTCTAATCTAAAGACGTGCTACTTGATTTCTACTGTAACCAACAGAGTCATGACATGACCTGGACTCTAACCTAAAGTTTTGTTGTTTGACTAGCACTCAAACCTAAAGAGTCATGGCTTGACTGGAACTCTAACCTAAAGTCATGATTTGACTTGAACACTAAAGATGTGTTACTTGACTTGAACTCTAATCTAAAAGATGTGCTACTTGATTTCTACTCTAACAAACAGTCATGACTTAAAGATTTGTTGTTTAACTTGCACTCTAACCTAAATGGTCATAACTTGACTTGACCTCTAATCTGAAGATTCATGACGTGACTTGAACTCTAACCTAAAGACTAATCTTAAGATGTGTTGCTTGACCTAGACTCACTAAACTAGGACACTAATCTAAAGGCTTGTGACTTGACTTAAACTCTAATCTAAACACCAATGATTTTACTTGAACTCTAATCTAAAGATGTGCTACTTGATTTCTACTCTAACCAATAGTCATGACTTGACCTGGACTCTAACCTAAAGATTTGTTGCTTGACTTGGAACTCTAACCTAAAGACTCATCGTTTGACTTGAACTCTAGTCTGAGGACTCATGACTTGACTTAGACTCTAACCTAAAGAGTCATGATTTGATTTGAACACTAATCTAAAGGCTTGTAACTTGACTTAAACTCTAATCTAAACACTAATGATTTGACTTGAACTCTAATCTAAAGACATGCTACTTGATTTCTACTGTAACCAATAGTCATGACTTGACTTGGACTCTAACCTAAAGATTTGTTGCTTGACTTGGAACTCTAACCTAAAGACTCATCGTTTGACTTGAACTCTAGTCTGAGGACTCATGACTTGACTTAGACTCTAACCTAAAGAGTCATGATTTGATTTGAACACTAATCTAAAGGCTTGTAACTTGACTTAAACTCTAATCTAAACACTAATGATTTGACTTGCACTCTAACCTAAAGAGTTATGGCTTTACTGGAACTCTAACCTTACCTAGACTAATGACTTGACTTGATTAATAATCTTAAGATGTGTTACTTGACCTAGACTCTAACTAAAAGGGTCATGACTTCACTTGATGTAAACTCTACTCTAAAGACTCATGATGTGACTTGAACTCTAACATAAAGACTCATGATTTGACTTGAACACAAACCTAAAGACCAATTACTTGATTTAAACTCTTACCTAAAGACTCATGACTTGACTTGAACTCCAACTGTACAGCATGGACAGTTCTAGCCAGATGCCACTGGTCATGATCACTAACCCTCACTACTCACTGCTGTCCACTGTGGGAGGTAATCACTTTTATGACATATTTCTGGTACAAATGAATTGTAAATGCCCACACTACTTCAGAAATTGCTTATGTCACCTTGTAATGAATGTTGAGCCTCATAATGTATACAGGTGTGGGTGTTCCCAAGTGTCCCCTAACATAACACTTCATGATCAATAAAGCTTTTGAACACTGGAGCTGTAAACTGGAGTTCTAGGTCTCTTCTGCTTTAAGACAGAATGTTGAACTGAGAGGCAGGATGGAGAGATTGGACAGAGGAAGTGGGAGGAGACGGGGGGGTGATGTGATGAACACACTGTCACAGGAAATTGAAATTAGAGAAAGAAATGTATTGGATATTAGATTGGAAGGATGAGGAGGTTTAAGCGCTGTCCTCCTCTTAAACTTAATTGATTTCATAACTCTATTAGAACAGGTTGCACTTGTGCTGGAACGTAGTGTTCAAGGCAAAACTCTGAAACGATCTGCAGTCATTCTCAGCAGCTCTGAAAGCTCTAAAAGACGAAATTCAGGGCCAAGCTGTGGAAAAGACTGAAGCAAGAAGGAGCATAGCATAACGTTTGATCAAGGTGAAATTATGCAACGAATGTGAGCGGTTCTTGTTTTTGAAACCGCAGAAAATATCATTTCTCACATTTCTGTACAGCCAGGTACAGAGTGTTTACAGTAAATCACGACATGTTGAATGATTGGTTCTGGATGAAGTGCTTCTGGGGCTGAGGCACAGACCAAAATGTGAGCTCTTTGGGTAAATTTAACTCAAGTGGCATCTACAAACAACAGAACTCAAAACAAGAAGATTTCTCAGAATGCTTGGAAGGTAAAAGGGAACGTATTGAGATTTGAAAACCTGAGAAAATAGCATTGATCACACTTTAAAGTGGAAAAAATATCCTGCAGCATTTCTAAAAATCTCCCGTCAACAAAAGATTTGTATTATCATGCCAGCCCAGTAGAAGCTGCTACATCTTACAAAGTTCAATGTCAAATTCTTCAAGATAAAGCATAAGGGCCAAAACAGATCTAAATACTCTTATGTTGTCTAATGTTACCTTGATGTACACTATATATGATTTTGTACTTCTGTACAGATATTTGAAGAGCATGGAGTTGATGAACCCCCACTGTCAAAGGAGGGCTGTGTAATGTTGCATACATTTTAGACTTGAAAGACTTGAAAGTCTAAATTAAACTAGTTTTCAGACACTTAATTAACCACTCCTTCCTAGATAAAACACCTTGTAGATAAAGTAGACCAAGTCAGAGACAAAAGCTCTGAATCTGTTGCTATAAGGTTTGTGATGGTCATTCTCTAGTCCTTGGCAGCAACAACTGCAATCCAGATTTGAGATAAGTAGCAATAAGTCTTTCATATCTCTGTGAATTCATTTTTGCCCACTATTCCTTGCAGAATTGTTTTATTCAGCCATATTAGAACATCTTGTTTAAGGTTGGTGTTCAGAGGTGGACTTGTTTATGTGTTTTGGGTCATTGTCCTGCTGCAGAACCCAAGTATGCTTGAGCATGAGGTCACAAACAGATGGCCAGACATTCTCCATAAGTCCATGACACTACCACCACCATGTTTGAGTTTCAGTATGATGTTATTTTTTCATGTAATTATGGGTTTTTTTTATTATATTTCCTCAATATTTCCCCTTATTATCATTAAGATGTGAGATTGGCCTTTGTGTTGTTTTCGGTCAGCAGTTTTTTGCATTGGATCATTGAAATCATTAATACTGACCTTAACTGAGGCGAGTGAGACCTGCAGTTCTTAAGTTGTTGTTCTTAGTTCTTTTCTACCTCCTGGATGAGTTGTCCATGCCCTTTTGGAGTCATTTTGGTAGGCCAGTCACTCCTGGAAAGCTTTGTTCCTGTTCCATGTTTTTTTTTTTCCTTTCTTTAATATTATCTCCTCCCAAATCATTAGAAATGACTTGTAAACTTTTTCCAGACTAATAGATGTGAATAACATTGTTTTTAATTTTCTATTTCATCAGATTGGGGCATAATGTGTTGCTTTTAGATTTTTTTTTCTGCTTTATGTTGCCAGACAGGTTCTGTTTAAATTATTGCTTAATTCTACAGGTTTGGCCGTAGTCAGCAAAGATAAAACAAAAGAAATCTATAAAAAGGGCAAATACTTGTTCACTAGGCACTGTACCTTTTCTACAGTATGAAAGAATAGAGCTATAGTGACTGTAGAAACAAGAAAATGGTCATTATATTTTGACGGGAATGTGTACAAGTAATATTGTATTCTATCAAAGTGATGTACCTCTCAAATCCCCAAAACCTCTTTTGCAAAAGCGCTCCAGCATCATTACTCAAATGGGTTTGTACCTTTTGTCTTTTATCATCGGCCGGTCTAAGATCTAAGAACAGACCGAATCCTCCCGTGAGTCAGTGGCTTGAGTGGAACATGCTGTGACCGAGAGACTCTGAAGTAGAGGAGTTTCCATCAGGAGTGCTTCTGGGGCTGAGTCATAGACCAAAATGTGAAAAGGAGGAAGATGGCCTGAGCTCTTTGGGGAAAATTTACCTCGAGTGCTGTCTACAAACATAAAACAGCAAAAAAAAAACAGCACAACCTTTTCTTAGAATGCTAAGAGAACATGTTGACTGATCTTATTGAGAAGAAAATTGCATTTTCGCCCATTTATTCCACTGTTTTTGAGTATGGAGGACATTAAATGGATCATTAATGGATGTACTGAAGAGCATTTAATGAAGGGCAAGTTGCAGTAAAGGACGAACTTCTGTAGCTTCTGGAAACACAAAAATGTTACTTTTCCAGTCTAATTCTGATGCTAAAAGACTGACAATAAGTTAAAGCGTATTGAAATCATTAGTGAGTGAGATTAGTGCAATGTGAGTTTTGGGTTCTTTTATTGATTAAATTTATCCAACATCGGCCACAGCATTAGAAATGTATCAAGGGTAGAATATGACCTGAGCTCTTAGGGGAAAATTTACCTCGAGTGCTGTCTACAAACATAAAACAGCAAAAAAAAAAACAGCACAACCTTTTCTTAGAATGCTGAGAGAACATGTTGACTGATCTTATTGAGATGAAAATTGCATTTTCGCCCATTTATTCCACTGTTTTTGAGTATGGAGGACATTAAATAGATCATTAATGGATGTACTGAAGAGCATTTAATGAAGGGCAAGTTGTAGTAAAGGACAAACTTCTGTAGCTTCTGGAAATGTTACTGTTGCAGTCCAATTCTGATGCTACAAAACAGCACAACCTTTTCTCAGAATGCTAGAAGAACATGTTGACTGATCTTACTGAGTAAAATGTAGCATTTTCCCCCATTTTTTCCACTGTTTTTGAGTATGGAGGACATCAAATAGATCATTAATGGATGTATTAAAGAGCATTTAATGAAGGAAACATGGAAATGTTACTTTTCTAGTCTAATTCTGATGCTAAAAGGCTTAAAAAGAGTAAAAGCTTACTGAATCATTGGTTAGTGAGACTAATGCAATTTGAGATTTGGGTTCTTTTATGCTGTAAAAACAACAGGATTTAAATTAACCAACATTAGCCACAGAATTAGAAATGTATCAAGGTTGGGTCAAAAAAGGTCTAGTGGACTAAGACCCAGTAAGTAGACTGGTTTGAATCCCAGATCATGCTGCTTGGCATCAGCAGCCGGAGTCCGAGAGAACACATTTGGCCATGCCCTCTCTGGGTCTTCCTTCTTCATATGAACATAGATTGGATAATTTGGATATTTTCCAAATTGTGAAAGAAAAGGTGGTCAATGTACCAAGTGGCCAGGAGTCATGAAATGGGAAGCACAAAGTGAGGAAACAACAACAACAACAAAACATTTAGCTCCAAAATTACCATATTTATTCAGATGGTTGGGGTCAGAGATGAATCATTTGAATTCCAGTACATAAGATTATCCACAAAAGCGCCTGTCTGAAACCTATCCCTGCTTTAAAGCTGACGGTCATACGGTCATTAGTGCCTACGATGGTCAAAGATGAACGAGTACCCACCCCTTTGAAACCCCGCCCCTCGCCCTTTTTGGTACAAATTCAAACATTTGTGCTGACAATGTCACTTTTTTCTCTCTTTTTTTGTTGTTTTTGTCGTTTTATGGAGTAACATTGGTTTTGTTTTTTTTTTTGTTTATTTATTTATTAATTTTTTTACAAAAAAAAAATCTTGTACCCTCTACATGTTCATGTTTCACATCAGCTGATTTTAGTGTTATGTAGTTTACGTAAAGAAATTTTGGAAAGGAGTTTCGCATTTTTTTTTTTCGTCGTCGTCGTCGTGAAAAGATAAAAACATGCAAAAAAAATTTGTAGCCCAAATTATACATTTACAAGTTCTCTAAACCGTTTGCACTTCTTTGTCGACTACATCCAAAGAAAAAGGAGAAAGAAAATAGAAATAAAAATAATAAAACATTATTATGTACACACATTGTTTTTTCTTTCTTTTTTTTTTTTACAGTAGAGTAAAAACCGAGGGCATCAGATGGTGACTAAGGCAAATGAAGTGTACATGAATGAGAACGAAAAGGAAACGGCTGCTGCCTTTCTTTCTTTCTTTCTTTTTTTTTGTCGGTTTTGTAAAATGTTACACCACTTCAGAAAGAAAACTAAAACATATTCTTCTATAAAAGTATCGTTTATGACCTCCCTTTGTCTGCAACCAGCTGCATAAGTAATTTTTTGTCTCATTTTTTTTGTGGAAAAAGGTCTAAAATTCTAATGTACTGTACAGTGACGCCGTCAACTGGCGCGTCCTACGTAAGGTAGGCGCCTTCGGTTTTCTTCTTCATCTCTTCATAATTCAATTAAATTATCGTTATCAACAAACAGCAGTTGGTAACCAGGAAAAAGAAAGCGTGATGAAGCGTATCAGAGATTAACATACTTCCTCATGTCTTGAAATCACTCCAAATGTCAGTACCATTAAAGCCTTGAACATAAAACTAATCATTCAGATCCAAAAAATGTACAAAAAGGCACATTAAATCCCAGTGCTTCTGTACTGTAAAATTCAAGTGTAACTGAGCGCTTTATCGTAGCCTACCGATACAATCCAAAAACAGTGACAGTCCACCAATCTCCCCTCCAACTCTCCCAGTCTCCTCCTCGGAAAACCAGTCCACCGCCAGTGCCGAAAGCCTTCAACAAGCATATATATATGCCTACACTACAACATTAAGCCTAGGGTTTTTTTTTTTTTTTGTAGATTTTTCTTGAACTTTTTCTGGTTTGTAATTATAATACACTTTTTTTGTTTTCTGCTATCTCCGTTGTCGTTCAGTCTCAGTTCTCAGGGGGAAAATCGGTTGCCAGAAGCTGTTGTTCGTCTGTCAAACAGAGGGGAAAAAGCCAGGTGTGTTTTCTTTCCCTCTTCTCTCGCTCCTCGCTGGCCTCCACCGCCGCCGCCACTGCCAACGCCGCCGGTGCCCGCCTCACTCGTCCGTGCCTCCGTACATGTCGGCGAGTTTGCGGAAGCGCGGCCCCCAGTCGTTGAGGTAATCGTAGTCCTGGTCTCCGCCGCTGCTGGACGAGTTGATGGAGCTGAGCGAGCCGGCCGTGGAGCCGCTGCCCTCGTAGTCGAACACCAGCAGAGAGTCGTACGGCGGAGCCGTGGGGTCGTTATCAGCTGCCTTCAGACCCTGAAAGTAGAGGAGACAAAAATTAGTAGCCTGTTAGGATAGATAGAAAAAAAACAATAATACAATAATAAACAATAATACAATAATCTCAGAAAGAATTTGCAGAAGTTGCAGTCTTGCAAATAGTGACCCTGCAAGATCCACAGTCTTTGCAAAATCTTAAAACATGTGACTAAAAAGTCTAAGATTTTTCTATTAAAAGTTCTTTTTTTATTATCTTTTCAAGGTTGTCCAGTGTATGTTAGCATCAGGTAACCCAGTATCTATACTTCTTTACTTGACTCCTCTGTGAATTCTATTCAATTGACCAGGTGGTATGGGTAGGGTATGGACCCATCATAACCCTGACCTGAAAGAAGCAAGTCTATAAAGCCACACTAGCTCAGCAACACTACAGAGGAAAAGACTGTCTGAGAGGAAGACTGGAGTGGAAATCTGGAGTCTGCAGACTAAAGAACCCTCATTTCTTCAAGCAATTCTCCCAGCAAATATCCACCTAAAGCAGGCTAATCCTGAGTTTAGGGTTAGCAGGATATTTTGTTGCTTTTGCTGACGTTCACACTCACGCCGAGTACAATCAGAAGCATGTGTGGATGCGGTGGTTTAAAGCGAGTGTGTAGGACGTGGTGCTGGGAGTGGACAGGTCAGCAGGAGGCCACTCTGTGCTTTCTTACTGAGCGGGGATAATGCCGAGCTTTGATGAGAACATTGCGCTAGAGAGGGGGATTCTCAAACGCTGCGCTTCTCAGACATTCATCCACGTAAAATTACATCTGCATCCACGGCTGTTACTCGCCCAATATGAATTTTAAACAGGTATGTATTTCACGAATAGACAAAAATGGTCAAGATGATAAGTCGCCATTTTTTTTTCTTTTAAATTGCGGACACAGGCGAAAGACTGATGTTTCAGAGGCCAGCCAGTGCACTTCTTTTCAAAAGAGACGCATATAAAAAGCCACAGAAAGGTTTAAATGGACACACACACACACATTCACATCAGAGCTTTGATTCTGCTCTCATCTGCTTCACTACTCTTTAAAGAAAAGAGAGCTCAGACATAGGCTAATGGCTGCCTATTATAGTCCTCTCGTTAGCCTGCTCTAAAATCTGCCCGCGGCTGGCGCTATGACTAAATGCACAAATGGACAGCTCATCCTCACAATCCTCCAGCCCTGCATACACTGCTGGGTCAGCCTGACACCCTACTGCCAGAGCTGGGCTGGAGTCGAGTGGACTGCTGCCAGCAGATCTGGGATTCAGTTCCAAAAAAAGAGTCCATTCTTATATTCCAGGCATTGGGCAAATGAGTGGTTGCAGTGGCATAGTGGCGAACACCACTACTTGCCAGTGAGCTACCCAATCATGTAGGAGACTGGGGTTCAATTCCCAATCTGGCTGACTATGCCGCGTTGTAACATTAAGAGTCCTTGGGCAAGACTACTAAGACTATGTTGACCCACCTTTGTAAGAGGAAGAAACTTAAATGCCATTAATGACATGAGGTGCCACTAGAAAGTTCTGGACATAATGATCATTCAGAAACGATCAGAATGATCAAATATTAAGGGGGTCAGCAATTGCCTGACTTCACCGAATGCTGAGAAAGTGATTGAGGCTAGCTGACTGACTACTGGCCATTTAAGGACATAGAACGTAGTAAAATGTAGTACTCTGGATGTTCTTACAATGGTTTTATAAAAAAAAAAAATGCTCTGGAAACTTGTATCCATGTTTCAATTTTTGTTATTTTGGAAAATTACTTTTTGTAACAGAATAAAAAACAGATAAACAAAAGAAAGAAAAATGTAGAGACTATAAAACAAACAATAAATGCTACACAGAGGGTCAGAGCTAAACAGAAAGAAGGAAAACATGGGGTTTAAGTAGAGTTGAGAAAACAAGGAACACCTGTGTCAGATAATGAGGGGGCGGGGTAACAAACAAGACACTGGTGGAAACAATGATGACAAGGCCGGGTTGAGGTGGAGACAAGACAGGAACAGAAAGGACCATAAAAAGAGACATAAAATAAGACAAATTAGCTAAGATTTAACATATTCCCATAGGTTTTCAGAATGTTCATTGAACATTATTCAAGAAACTTTTTTAAAACGTTGCTTAACTTTCTCTGTTGGCTGAGTAAACAGGCAAGCACAATAGGCTTTTGGGTTAATTTCGTTATATATTTTTTTGTGGGTCATTATCTGTCTGAACTGTGGCGTTCCACCCTAACAATTTTGTCAATTTGATTGAATCTAAACATACTTTTAAGCTTTTTAAATTTTAGAATTCATCCTTCTGATTCTATCAGCAGCCAAATCATTAATAAACACCAGGGAGTCGAATCCACTGACAGAAGTCATACATGCCCACGCTGTAATACTCCCTCCACCATGTTTGAAAGACTGAAAGGGTATTCTTTCCAATACAACATTTCAGTGCTTACTAAGGTTGAAACTACATTGAATTAAGTTTTACTATATTTTGATATATGAATATATGAATAGTCAATGCTCATATTGCAATGTTGTTTCAATGTATTACTTTTTAATATACAGCTACAAATGATGTATGTTCCCTTTTCATTTTACATTGGACACTCTTAAAAATATGGTTCTATGAGGGTTTAGTAAAGACATTGGTTATATATAGAACCATCCACACTTGTAGCAAAAACATTTGTAGCAAAAAAAGCTTCATTAGATTGAACCAGACGTAAACATCTGGGCCACAGTGCCAGCATTAAAACTGCTAAGCTAGTCAATTTAAAAGGCTAACCTGGCTAAATAATCTTGTTCCAGGACGTTTGAATGGTTTCTAGTAATCAAGCAGAGGTTTGTTCTTTAAAAAAAAGGATCTCTGCATTTCCTTAAGAACATGCAGGCATCTCTTAACTGTAGACTTTGACAATGATTCACCTTCTCAAGATCTCCTCCACAGTGTTCTTCACCTGAATAAATATTGTGAGAAGGTTTTCTTCACCAAAGAAAGAATTCTGCAATCATCCCCCATGACTTAAACATGGAATTTACAATTCAACAGCTCTACCCGACACCCTCCTGCCAGTGTGGGGTTAGCCTAAAATCCTACTGCCCATGCTGGGTTAGCCTAGCAGCCTGCTGTCAGTATTAGAGGCCCATTTCCAGCTCTGGCTTAGCGATCGTCTGCCAGAGTGGGATTAGCCTAGTGCTCTGGATTTTTCAGCTGGGGGTACACGGACAAAGTAAGTCAAGAAATGTTGCTAGAAATGTACGTCTACAAGCATTACTACTTCTCAGCAGAAAGATACAAGGGACATTCCAGGATTTTGGTACATTTCCTGTCCGACCACTTTCAAAAATTTCAAATGTATGTATCCAAAATATCTAAATGACTATTTTTTTTTGTGAAAAATGTACTTGTTATAAGACAAACTGTAAAATATGGTGGAAAAATAAGGTCCTTAGATATTATTCAAAAGACCGAATACCCTTTGAACTACCTCAAAAAATGGCCGTTTTCTCTTGTCCCACTCATTGGGTGACCAACTCCTTTGGCAAATTTAACAATTAAAATAAGCTCTAAATAAATGACTTTCTCTTGTATATTGTTGAAATGCATCTCCTTTACTTATAAAAACAACTTCTTTAGTCTACGTTGCTTTGCATGTTACAGTTTTTATGCTATTAATTTGTGTCCCACAACATGCGCGCAACCATGTTACCATAAGGAATAATTTTACCTGGCAGAGAAAGAGTTAAAAATATTTAAAGTCTACTGGCACAAAGGAAGTGACATCACAAGGACATTTTCTGCCCACATGGCAAGACCAAGGGTAAGTGCTCTAACAGTTTTCAAGTTTTTTTTTCCAAATATGTTTGTCCAAGTTGTGTGTGTCACTCAGTGAACTCAACCCTGTTACTCAAATTGTAAGACTAATAATGAGTAGAGTCAAAATTTACTTTATATACTTATATAACCATGTTTGTCCTTGATCTTCTATACATAGCTGAATTTTACAGTTAGCATCTGTTCCTGGGGTAAACCACAACTTAGCCTAGATTTGCAACCCTGTTACTCACAACCCTGTTACTGTAAGTTAACAAATATATTGCATAATCTAATTTAAAAAAAACTGCTTTGATACCTGAGCTTGACAAATCAAACTTTTTGATAGTCTATTACCTGTATTTAATAAATATATGACTAAAAATGATCAAATTGAAGATCAAATTTTCAGGTGACCACCCCTGAAATGTACCAAAATCCTGGAATGTCCCACAATCAAACGAAGAACTGAGATAAAAAGACTCAATTTAGCCCTGAGAGTCCTGAGTATAAGGATATATCATGGGAAAGCAGAATGTACATTGATTATGAAGTGATACCTCACAGTTTACAAGTGTAATCTGTGAGCTGCTATCTTGTGAGTAAGTAATTTTTCCACTCAACTACTAGAACTTCTGCTTTTGACTCGCACTCATTGTGTCCTAGTCTTGGTCTGAATTAAACTCAACTTCTTAAAGTCTTGGTCATGACTCGGACTCAGTGTGTCCTTGTCTTCTTCTTGACTCAGGCTTGACTACTAAAAGTCTTGGTCTTGACCACTTAAGAGACCGCTTCAGTTTCTGAAATCGTTTCTCTGATTTTGCTATTTATAGGTATAGGATTGAGTAAAAATAACAATGTTGGTTATTCTATAAACTACAGACAACATTTCTCCCAAATTTAGAACATTTATTTGCAGAAAATGAGAAATGGCTGAAATAACGAAAAAGATGCAGAACTTTCAGACCTCAAATAATACAAAGAAAACGAGTTCATGTTCATAAAGTTTTAAGAGTTCAGAAATCAATATTTGGTGGAATAACCCTGGTTTTTAGTCACAGCTTTCATGCGTCTCGGCATGTTCTCCTCCACCAGTCTTACACACTGCTTTTGGATAACTTTATGCTGCAAAAATTCAAGCAGTTCAGTTTGGTTTGATGGCTTGTGATCATCTATCTTCCTCTTGATTATATTCCAGAGGTTTTCAATTTTTCAACAAAAAAAAAAAAAAACAAACAAAAAAAAACCTCATCATTTTTAAGTGGTTGATTATTCTTTTTTTTCCAGAGCTATATGTGTTCTGATATTATTCTTGACTCAAACTCAACTAGTGGGACTGGAAAAACTCTACACTGCAAGATATATATGTATCTTAATACAATCAGAGGACAAAATAACAAACACAATTAGCGGATTTCTGCATGCAGAACCTGAACCTGAAGATTCTCTAAAGACTGTATAACAGCAGCTTTAATTATGTATGATAATGAGCAATATGCTCTTTCTCTCTACACCGAGGGGTGAAGTACATTAGCCTATATAGCCGTGCTTCACCTTATCACTCAGAGAATGTTGGTACAGAGTAGGAGCGCTACTTTAGCGGTGATTAAGTGCCTGTATTGTTATGGAGTGTGTACAGCAACCTTGAGTGTGAGAGAGGTGATATATAAATAAAACTTCTCTTATTATTTCACAATTACTGAAAATAACCTTCACACTGTGTCAGTTTATTGCCAAGCAGACTGAGGCAAAAAGAAAATGATATTTTTTTTCTTGATCCGCATTATTTGCAGCTAAGCAATTGCAGGAATGAACCGCAAAGCTGAAATTTAATTAAAAATGTATGGAAGCATAGGGATTTATCCAGCTCCTGCCGACCTTCCAATTAATAAAATAAATAATATACAAACCAGCCAGTAACACACTTACCAGAGCCATGTCTGTCTCTACTAACCTCTAAATCAATACATAAAATAGAAATTTATAAATTAACAAATAAAAAACAGAGCCACGACAGTCACTACTAAACTCAAAATTAAATAAAATAATAATAATAATAAAAAAAAAACAAATTACAAACCAGTAAAAAATTACATAAATACTAAAAATGTATTAAAGCATGGGGATTCATTCAGCTCCTGCTGACCTTCCAATTAAATAAATAAAATTTATTAAAATAAATTATATATAAAAATTATTTAAATAAATGGAAGAACTTGAAGCAGAGGGATTTATTCAACCCCTGCTGACCTTCCAATCAAACAAATGAATAATTAATATACGGACTGGCTAGTATCATTCAAAACTGCAGCTCGAAAAAAAAAAATACCTTCTGACCTCCTAACAAAATACATGTATAAATAGAACAAAATTAAATTAAATTAATCAATAAATAAATGATTCATTACATCAAATAACAAACAAATATACTAAAATGAAGTAAAGTAAAGTAAAAAATAAAAGGTAAAATAAAATAAATAAGATACAAACTAGTTCACTGTCCATCCAAACCTCAAATAAATAAATTAAAATTAAAAGAAATAAAATAACTTAAAATGTATTGAAGTATATGGATTAAACTAACCCCTGCTGACCATCCAATTAAATAAATGTAAAAATTATATACAAACTATTTATGTAGTAGTAGGCAGTACTAGTTTAAAATGAAGTAAATTAATGAACAAATAAATAAATAAAATGGAATCAAATTTGAATAAATATACTAAACTAAAATGAGAAAAAAAAGATACTAACAAACTAGTTAGAGGATCAGCATTATAATAAAGCATTTGGATTTATCCAAACTCCTGCTTTACCTTCTATTAAATAAAAGAATAAATGATATACAAACTGGCTAGCCCTAAAAAAATAAATACTTATATAAAAGAACAAAATAAAGTAAAATTAAATAAATGAATATAAAAATAAATACATAAATAAAATGGGAGTGAATAATACAAATATATTTGAATAAATATACTAAAATAAATAATAAATAAATAAGATACAAACAAACTAGTTGAGGATCAGAGCTCTGGCATCCCTCCGAACAAAAGAAGTTATATTTCTGGAATTATTCATCGGGTATTTCATGTGGAGCGGTAGGTGCTTTAGTCTCCCGCTCTAATTACGCGCCCGGACCCGGCCTGGCCGAGCTGCTGGGCTGCTCCTTTCATCCCGGGCCGTGGGCCGTGAAGCGGCTGAGGAGGACGGGTGGAGGCGGCGGATGGA
Organism: Astyanax mexicanus; assembly: GCF_023375975.1. Lineage (NCBI taxonomy): Eukaryota > Metazoa > Chordata > Actinopteri > Characiformes > Acestrorhamphidae > Astyanax > Astyanax mexicanus. The sequence goes on along the minus strand of NC_064415.1, from coordinate 10,377,567 downwards.
GGAGGGGGCGCTGTAATTGGAAACGGGCCTCCATGCTGGGCGGGTAATGAGAAAGTGGCCGGCGCGACATTCGCAAAGCAGCGGACGTTCCCCCGGACCCGAGAGCGGCCGAGAAGAGAGAGGCTTTTCCACGGTAAAGAGCGCTCCCCACTTCAAAGCAGCCGGAGAACAAGATAAATAAGCTCCCGTCTAACTGAGCCAAGGCCGCCTGCACCAGCTGGGCGAGGAGGCCGAGAAAATTAAACAAGCTGTCCCTACAGGGGCCTCTCCAACATGCTGCAGGAGAGAGGGGGGCTTTAAATAAAGACGAGCGCAGACTCGTCTCACCCCAGTGAGGGAGCGGAGGCAAAGGAGCAAACCTGGTGAAGACTGCAAAATTACATCCTCAGGTGAGCGGCTGGCGTCCCTTCAGTTTCTTGCTTTAACCCTTCGAATGGTCGGGAGCCGCTGGGTGAAGTTTCTCACAGATGTAACAAGTCTGGGAAATTAATCAGCACATAACTGGGAAAGTTGAGGTTTCATTGCTTTAAAAATGTCTGATTACACACTGGGTCCCACTGCCCAACAAAAAGACATTACACTACATTGACACTGCTCCGTCGCATCAACGCACATGATTGCACTGCCCCCTCCAACTGGTCGCATGTGGGCTTTATAAAGGCATTCCCTGCGTCATCCAATTAAATCTTTAATGAATTAAATTTAATAAATGGGAAATGCTTTTATACAAGCTATTATTATTTCCTATAAACTAATAAATATAAATATGTATTTAGAAATATAAATGTTTGATTGAGCAGCATATAGGCTAACAATAGCAAACATTTCCAATTAAATTACATGCTAATATTTTAAAAACCCACCAGAAACCCCAACTGTCTCTGCAGTCTTTATGATAAAGAGCAAGGATTTAAGGTAAAGGACAGGGAAACCTGAAACTTCTTTTCTATGCTTGAAATGTTTTCATGCACTGTGCTGAAGACAGGTATCAGGCAAACACGTGCTCTCTGATTGGATATACGCATCAGGATTCATTTGCATAAAGTTCCCCTCGGCTCAACGGCTCAAATTTTCATCGCATCGCATCCCCCAGACCCATGATGCACTGCGCGACTGCGTCTGACCGAGGTGGAGGTGCTTCCTATTGAAAATTAAAGGGATACGTCGCTGTGCGTTTTCGTGATGGAGCAATTTAAATGCAGCGTAATGCCTGAATCTAGCACGATCTAGTCAAACTGCCTGCGCCGACTCAAATTTTCAGTGTTGTTAGCGTCAGAGGTCTGTGTAGTTTGACATAGTCAAAGAGCAGCAATTTGACGTCAACGCCGTGTGACAAAAAAAAAAAAAAACGTTTTAAAGTGTTCTGTAATCACAATCATTGACAAAGTAATCAATTATGTCACATATACTGTATGTGAATGATTACAATGTGCTCTGATTTGTCACTGGGTTTAACCAAACCACAAAAAGGGCATAAAAGTGCTTCGGCCTATAAAAAACTTTCAAATGCTGCTTTTTGGGTAGTGTACCTCTTGGTGAGAGATCACTGACTGGAAGATACAGTGAGCATAAATGGACTGAGAGAAGCAGGATGGGTAGCCACCGTTACATTTGTTTGCACTTGTCTTCTACAGACTGCGTTCATATAGTCTTTAGTGATGTATTCATTCGTTTTGGGGTCTGCCGATGGTCGGATACTGCTCACACTCAAACAGCAAGTTTCCCAGGAATGTCCCCAGATTTTCTTTAACCGCTAAGCAGACATTTGTGGGACCAGCTGGGGTGCCAGCTTCAGCAACCTACAAATGTACAACATGATCTACAGGCCCAGCTGCAACATCTGTTGGTTAAAGTGCTGCAACAGGATGCTGTACAGAACCTGTATACCTCCACCATGCCCAACCGTATCTCATCTTCCAGGCTAGAGCCGACTTAGCAGGGTAATAGAGCCTTCTTTCTATTGTACAGTTTTTCCTCGTACACTCATCCTTTCTTCTAAAAATCGGGCACTCGGATTAAACCCCTGGATTAGGCTTTGAAACTGTCTGTTCTTTCTCTTTTTGACTCCTCCAAAAGGTGAAGTAGCAAGGGTGAGTGAACAACCGGTAAATACAAAGAAAAAAAAAACTCTTACTGGTGTGTACAGAGGCTGAAAAATCACGTCCGAATATTTTATTTTGTGTTGTTTATTCGCATCACATTTTGTACAGAACTGCCTTCCATCTGCCATGCATTTTTTATACCGTATGCAGTTTTTCAGTGCTCTCTCCATGTTCTGACAACATCAATGATGATATACACTACCTCACATATATTTAGAAACCTGTACGATGACACAATTTATCATAATAAAGAGAAAGATAACAATATACTGTCATATTGCCCATCCCTGGTTCTACTCTTACCCTACTGGATAAATAAATATATAAATAAATAAATAAATAATAGTAGAGCGTCTGGCTCCAGTCTGAAAGTCCCCGGTAGTGGAAAAAAAAAAGTAAGATGAAGAGGAGCACTAAAATTAGCCGAGCTTAGAAAGAGGAAATGTAAACTTGTCTCTAGGCCTCGCGCACAAGACATAAAACTGCAAGAGACAGGAAGGGAAAAAAAAAACAAGCTTTCCTCTCAACGCAAGAGGAGAGGAGTGAATAAACAAACTCTACTCCCCTACCGCTCGCCTTTCTCCTGCTCAAACTCAAAAGAGAGAAGTGAGTTTGATGTGTTCAGACAGAGAGGAGAAAAAGGAGCAAAAAAGGAAGATTCACTGAATACAACAGTTGGTCACCCTTGGTAGGTATATGTGCAGGACATTCTGGAGCCACACTTGTTGCCTTTCATGGCATTTTTCAGCAGGATAATGCTCGTCCACACACAGCAAGGGATTCCCAGAATTGTCTCAACTAGACTGCAACACTTCTTTGGATTAATCGGCAATCGAGCATTTATGGAAAAAGCTGGCCAACCTGCTTTGGAATCTGTGAGTGTGCAGGATCTACAGGCTCAGCTGCAACATCACTCTAGACATAGCAAAAAAAAAAAGGTTTCTCGTATCACAAAAGGAAAGGAGTGAACAAACAAACTCCATTGCCCTAGCTCTCATCTTTTTCATGCTACTAAAAAAGAGAACTAACTTTGAGGGCCCAATCGTACGCCCTGTGCAAGGCACGTTACAATGGGTCATTGCTATCTTACACACCAGCAACAGTCTATTTTCACGCCTTGCGCTCACGCTGTTAAAATAGTGTCGGAGTTTAGGAATAAATCTACACTGATGGATGTTGGATGTTGCAACAGGATGCTGTACAGAACCTGTATACCTCCACCATGCCCAACCGTATCTCATCTTCCGCCAACATCCATCAGTGTAGATTTATTCCTAAACTCCGACACTATTTTAACAGCGTGAGCGCAAGGCGTGAAAATAGACTGTTGCTGGTGTGTAACACCAGCAACAGTCTATTTGTATGTATAAAATGAATGTATATATATATATATATATATATACATATGCAGGGGTTAGACAAAAAAACTGAAACACCTGGTTTTAGACCACAATAACTGATTGTGGTGACGGACAGTTCTAGTGGAAACAGGAGTTGAGGGGCACATTGAAATCTGCCGTGATTTGAGCAGCCGTGGTTTTATGTTTTTTTGGATACAATCTGGGTTAGCACCCGAACATCCCTTTCAGACAGCTTCCTCTTACAGCGTCCACAGTTAATCCTGTTGGATGTGGTTGGTCCTTCTTGGTGGTGTGCTGACATTACCCTGGATACCGTGGCTCTTGATACATCACAAAGACTTGCTGTCTTGGTCACAGATGCTCCAGCAAGACGTGCACCAACAACTTGTCCTCTTTTGAACTCTGGTATGTCACACATAATGTTGTGTGCATTGCAATATTTTGAGTAAAACTGTGCTCTTACCCTGCTAATTGAACCTTCACACTCTGCTCTTACTGGTGCAATAATGTGCAATTAATGAAGATTGAACACCAGACTGCTCCAATTTAGCCATGAAACCTCCCACACTAAAATGACAGGTGTTTCAGTTTCATTCTCCAACCCCTGTACATATCGTATGCAGAAGATCCTGCAGCTACATGTGTTGCTTCCAATGGAAGGACTCCCAACTGACCTTTTTTCAGCAGGATAATGCTCACCCACACAGAACAAGGGTTTCTCAGGCCCAGGTTTGACATCGGTAGGCAAATGAAATATGAGCCAACAAAGCACTAAAATTAGCCGCGCTTAGAAAGAGAAAATGCAAACTTGTCTCTAGGCCCCGAACACTACAAATAAAGACTGAGAGATAGAAAGAGAGAGGAAGGAAAACAAGCTTTCCTCTTTCCTCCGCAAGAGGAGAGGAGTGAATAAACAAACTCCACTCCCCTATCGCTCGTCTTTCTCCCGCTCATAAAAGAGAGAATTAACATTGATGCTTCCAGACAGAGAGAAGAGAGAGAGAGAGAGAGAGAGAGAGAGAGAGAGAGAGAGAGAGAGAGAGGAGAAAAAAAAGAAGGAGAAGGAAAAGGAAGATGCTGCAAACATGTTGACTGTGCCAGGAATGATGGGATCACTTCAATGACTCAATGTGAAGAAACCTCAAAACCCTTTTTTGGTGCACGCTGAGAATTACACACTTCTCTTTATTCTGAATTCTCTATGGCTACATGTGTGTGTTTCTGTGTGTGTGTGTAGTTGTGTGAATGTGTGTATAAGTGTGTGTTTGTGGGGTAGTCTTTCTGTATAAAGCTCTAGACTTGCTTCACTCGTTTCCAGGAGATTAAACAGTAATCTGTATTCTGTATTAAAAATAACGCAAGACTTTTTGTGTGTGTTAAATTAGAGAAAAATACACTGACATGAAAAGTTATAGGGAAACAATATGTAAAGAGATCATTTAGGGTTACTTCAGGGGATGGCTTGGCTTGGGAATGACCCACAAACATGTATAAGTTGTGAGGTGTTATCTTGTGAGTGAATACATAGGAGTGAATACATAGGATGTAACTACCCAACTAATACAGGGTTCTCGCACTTTTTAATTTAAAAAGTCAGATTTAATGCTTTTTATAACCTTTTTTAAGACCCAAAAATCTTAGTTCTCCCCCCGGTAACATAGCTAACTCGCAGCTAACATTAGTATGTTAGATAGCTCACTGCTAATCTTTGTTTTCTCCCCGGTAACATAGCTAACTCGTCGCTAACATTAGTATGTTAGCTAGCTCACTGTGTATCTTAGTTTCCCCCCCGGCAACGTAGCTAACTCGCCGCTAACATTAGCATGTTAGCTAGCTCTCAGCTAATCTTATTTCTCCCCCCGGTAACGTAGCTAACTCACCGCTAATCTTAGTTCTCCCCCCAGTAACGTAGCTAGCTCACTGTGTATCTTAGTTTCCCCCCCGGCAACGTAGCTAACTCACCGCTAACATTAGTATGTTAGCTAGCTCTCCGCTAATCTTAGTTCTCCCCCCGGTAACGTAGCTAACTCACCGCTAATCTTAGTTCTCCCCCCAGTAACGTAGCTAACTCACCGCTAACATTAGTATGTTAGATAGCTCACTGTGAATCTTACTTGTCTCCCTGGTAATTCAGCTAACTCGCCGCTAATGTTAGTATGTTAGCTAGCTCACTGCTAACGTTACTTCTCTCACCAGTAATGTTAACTTAGCTAACTTGTTGCTAAAGTTAGCATTAAATGCACCATCTGAAAATGAAATACCTAAAGCAAATCTACAGTAAATTTCAGACAATTTTAGACATTTTAAGACTTTTTAAGGACCCTGTAATAGAAAATGCTATATGAACGTTTAGCCAACGTTTAAATTGAAATGGTTCCACAAAGGTTAGCCTGTAACATTATAGAAATAATGTTCCAGGAACTTTCTAAAATCCTGTGACATAATAATAGTTTGCATCATAACATTATTAGAACAATCTCAAATAAGAACAAAAAGTTCTCAGGTAAACAAATACTAACATTATGAAAATGTTAAAAGTAAAATTCCCAAAACAAAAATAAAAAAAAACACTGACAAAAGTGACGTTGCAGCAACGGTACCAGAATGTCCAGAGGAACATCCAGAAAACTTGACAGAATATAAACATTATAGGAACATTAACATTAACATAAAGGTTGCCTGGGTAGAGAATTGTCACAGTGACACAATTAAGGAAAAAACTTTTTCAGATTTTATATACTGATTTACTCACTGCCCTTTTTTTTGCTTAAGCCCGTGCACTGTGTACTGCTTGTACTGTTTTTTGGCCTGATTTGGTGCACCACTTTTGGATTGCCCTTTTCTTAATAAACTCACTGTATTTTTTGCACTTTTGGTTCGTTCACCCAGTCTTCTCCCATAAAGATTTCTGGGACAGTTGGGGAGGGAAAGAATTTCACTTGCCTAAGCAGTTCTCTAGTCTGTATCTCACATAGTTGGTCTGCAGAAGTATTTTCCACTATTAGCCTGGTTCTTTTTCTTTCTCTGACCTGAAGATCTGAAGCAATGACCTCTTTTTTCCACTGAAGTGCCAAATGGTTAAGTTTTGCACAGTTCTAGATCAAATAGACCAGTTGTGGTTTCTTTTTTTCATTTGCTGCACTGCTAACCCACGAGCAAGATGTTCAAAACATAGTTGTGCATAATAATCAAATGCAAACTGGATGTTTTCCCATTGGCAACCAGCCTACAGCAGCATTAGCATAGAAGGTATGGGCCTTATTCCCTACCTCACTACTACAGTGTTAGCACATCAGTTACAGGCCTAGTCCCCACATCACTACTACAGTGTTAGCATGGCCCAGCTTGCCAATCAGCAGATCCCTATATCAAGTCCTGAGCTCAGAATTGACACCAGCTTGAGAAACATCCATCAAAATCTGAACTCATAAACAGTGCCAGTCAAAGGTTTGAGCACACCTTTTCTTTATTCAATGTGTTTTCTTTCTTTCTTTCTTTCTCTCTTTCTTTCTTCCTCTCTTTTTTCTTTCTTTATTTTTTTTACATTGTAAATGTAATGTGCTACGTGATTCCATATGTGTTCCTTAACTGTTTTCTTGTCTTTAATATTCATCTACAATGTAGAAATTCACGGATTCAGAATGTGTGTTTGTACTGTGTTACACAATACCGGGTATTTTTGGGGTACAGGAGAAATTGTAAAAATCATATTTTTGGCCCTGTTTTACGATGGCTTCAAGCTACAATGTGCTCTGCTGAGTGTGTGAAGCTCTGCTGAGTGTGTGTTACCTCATTAATGAAATCTCCGATGTCTCCAGGGTGCGGTGCGGCTGATCTGACTGGGTACTGCGGCTCTGGGTGCAGCGGTCTCTCGTCCAGCCGTCTGATCCCCACAGGCTTCACCGAGTCCGGCTCCAGAGTGTCCGGCTGCTGCAGCTGACTCAGGTCATAATCCTGAACACACACACACACACAGCAGACAGGCATGAGAAACAATCAGTGAGGTGGGCCTTTTAAAAAACACATATTATAGACCCACAAGCTACTGTACTGTATTTCAATACAGAGAGCAGACTCTACAATACAGCAGCAGGACTAAGACCAGCACACACACACACACACACACACACACACACACACACACAAACACACACCACAGGTTCCTATAAATAAACTGCACTTTACTAAATATAGCTGCACTCTGCTGAAGGACTTCCGCCCCAAACCTCAGGAACTCAGTGAACTACTAAGAAACCAGTGGATGAGGGGAACACTACTGGTGAGGGGAAAATTCCTCTTTATTAGACCAGAGGAAACACAGAACTTTACACAAGCAACAGACAAACAGACAACATCAGAATGAAAGTTTGATGGATGGATGATTGATGGACAAACAGAGAGATGAGAGAATAAACTGACAAAGAGGCAGACAAACAGGCATGCTGGCACATATATGGATGCTTGGGTGACTGTATGTATGGATGGACAGACGGGCAGATACATAGGTGGATGGATAAAATGATGGGCAGACAGAGATATAGACAGCAAGTAGATGGATGGATGAATGAATGAATGAATGAATTATTTTAATTAATTAATGAACTGACAAAACACACTGGCACATATGTGGATGCATGGGTGAATGTATGGATGGATGGACAGACGGACAGATAGATACATAGGTGGATGGATAGAATGATGGGCAGACAGAGACAGACAGGCTAGAAGGTGAACGAATGAATGAATGAATGAATGAATGAATTAATTAATGAATTAATTAATATGTTGGTGAATAGATGAACACATAAAGAGACAGACAAATAAACCTGCCAAATAGAATTAAATGAAAGAATGGATGGACAGACAAATTGAGCAACAGACAGATGGACAGATAGAAAGAAAGATTGGAGAATGGAAAGACTGATAGACAGAGAGATAGACAGACCAGAAGATGAATGAATTAATGGATGAATTAATTAATTGACAAAGAGACAGACAAACACTGACACAGATGGATGGATGGATGGATGGATGGATAAATGATTGATACAGAGACAAACAAACAGACACACTGACCAATATGGATGGATGGATGGAAGGATGGATGGATGGAGGAGAGTCAAAGAAACAGAGGAACCAGTAGATGAATGGATGGATAGTTTAATGAAGACAGACAGATGGACAGATAGATTAAGCAACAGACAGAGAGACAGACAGACAGATGGATGGACAGGTGGATGGATGGATCGATGCAGAGACAGAGACAGATAGATGGTTTGATTGATGATTTGACAGACACATGGATGAAAAAAACGATTGATGAATTGACGGACAGACAAACAGACAGACACACAGATGGATAGACTGATGGATGGACACATTTCCACTTTCTGTCCCATGACTTCTGGCATGTCAGCGTATAATCTACAAATGAGATTAGAGTGTGACAAGATAAAAGACTGTAAGCAAACTCTGCTGTTCAAGATAAAGTCTGACCTCTTGTAAAGCTTATCTCTGGAAACACTTAAACTATCAGACTCTAACTGACAGACAGACAGACAGACACACAGACAGACAGACAGATGTGTAAGGTTAGCGCTAGGCTAACAGTCCAAAAGGTGATCCGTGCTGCTCTCGGCTAATCGTGCTTTAGGCTCAAAGCTCTTCATAAAGCCACTCTAATCCTATTAACATCACCCTGGCAACCACGCTGCCGTACCGGTTCACCGCCGCGTCACCGGGGTCCGCTGAGGACCCGTGCGGCGCCGGGCATTCTGGGATAGCAGAGCGTGCAGGAGTCATTTTAGTGACTCAGCAGGGCTTTAATGAGAGGAGGTGCAATTAATTCAGCTGAATGAGATTCAGTCATTCACACCAGCACACTTCAGCAGGACTGCCCTCCTAAAAAACTGCTGATACAACAAACACACACACACACACACACACACACCACATACACACACACACACACACACACACACACACACTTATTAGGGAAAAAATAGAGATGTGTTTGGCCTTTAAGTTTCAATAAATAGTTTGTTGGTTTGTGACTTATTTCTTTCTCAGTCTTCCTATGACACTGCAGAAAAATAATATACTGTAAATATAATCTGTCTAAATCAGCGTTATGCAGTAATTTCTACCTTAAAATATTTACCTTATAATATTTAGAACCATGTTGATGCTCCACTGACAGTAATGTAAGCGAGAATAGCAGGAATCCTGCTACAACACTATATACACACAATGATATTTTTGTATCTCTCAGCTTGTCCAGAAAAGCATGTGTACTAGTGGTGTAAGCAAAGGCTGAGTGTTAGGGCATTTTTTACATATGAAATCTGAGTTAGTTGTGGTGCACACTACAGGCTATCTCCCTACCCCAAACTTTTACTGGATGGTTGCCAATTTGGCAAATTGCCTTTCCAGGTGTTGTACTAAATTCTGCGTAACAGAATCCGACTTCCTTTTAGAGCAGGTGCATCATGCAGCAGAATGAATGTAAGAATCTAAGTCCCAGATATTCCTATTTTCTGTTTATATATAAGGATTACCGTATTTTTTGGACTATACGGCACACAAGATCAATGAACATACATAAGGTGCACCAGATTATAAGGCACGGTAAGAAACAATATTAAGGATGCCTACATCAACAGTGTCGCCATGTTTCCTTTCTAATGGTGAAGCTGGGGGAAGTGCCTAAGTAAACAAAACTGTAATTCTCAAAAAAAAAAAAAAACATTATTTTCTTTCAAAGTCGAGAAAAAAACGAGTGCTGGATGTTAGTCTACTCAGATTTCTCTCCTGAAAGCTCTTTATTTGGGTGAGTAAAGTGCTTCAATTTCTTTACAGTAAGCTTAGTTTTTCAATACTTTGTGTAAGGGGGAGTTTTCAGTGAAGTTTCTCCAGCACTAAGGCTGGATGCAGCAGTATTAGCATTAGCCGCTAACCACAGTGCAAGCAGGACGTAAATGTCGCCCGACAGCACTAGACTGAGGAACCCTGAGTAAACACGCAGACTAAAGTCTCATATACTTACCTCTGAATGGCGAAAGAGTTAACGCTGCTGTTAGCGGCTAATGCTAATGTTGCTGCACCAAGCCACTCAGCGGAGTGGCTTTACTGCTCTTTAATACCTAATTTGGTAGAATTCATACATAGCGCGCACTAGATTATAAAGCACACTGTCGATTTTTGTGAAAATGTAAGGATTTTAGGTGCTTTTTATAGTCCGAAAAATTTGAGTAATCTACAGTTACATGAAATACAGTAATCACCAGCATAATCTGTTGTACCCATACTGTTATATGGTGCAAGTGCATGTGAAGGGGAGTCAGATATTGACAAACCATTTTTTTTTTGTTGTTGAAAAAGCTGAACATTTGGACCCAAACAAAACAGGTGAGAAAACTTCAAGTAATTCAACCTGATAAATAATCGAATCCATAACTTAAAAAGCATGATCCAATCCGAACCATGCTTTTTGTTATAGATTACACCAGTAACATGCATAGCTATACATGAGGGGGTGCTTAAAGTGCAATTTGTATATCACGATAATGGTGTAAAAGTGAATTAAACTCTACTGCAACTCTAGGGAAGATCAGGGTCAATAAATACTAAAATACTGAATATTCCTGCAACTTGATGTATTTATTTATTTATTTAATTATTTATTTTTTCTTATTTTTTTGCCCGCCACCACCCTCCCTCTTCGGAGGACCAATTTAACTTTATTGTTTATCAGTGTTTATACAACGTTTTTTGGTACTGTGGGTATTGTGAGAAAAAAAAAAAAAAAAAAAAAAATATATATATATATATATATATATATAATAGAATAAATAATAATAATAATAATAATAATAATAATAATAATAATAATAATAATAATAATAGAAAAAAGGGAAAAAAATAATAATAACAATAATAATAACAAATATATATATATATATATGATAAAAAATAAGAAGTGGGGGATAGTGGAGAAAAGGGGGAATAGAAAAAAAAATCAATACATAGAAAAAAGAGAATTAATAATAAAGGAGAGGGGAAGAGAGAGAAAAAAAACAAATTATAGCAAACAAGACACAAATATTAGGAAACAACAACAAATAGATCTGAATATTTACAGAAAAAGAATGGAGAAAATAGAAAAGGAAGATATATGCATATATATTTTTTTCTTGTTTGATGTTAAGTGGTAATAGATAGATAGAGAAACTTAAATTAAAATAGATTAAACTAATTGAAATAATTTAAAACTGTCCTGTATCCTGTATGTACAAGGTGTATAAAAATGAACACACACACACCCACACACACCCACACACATACACACACACACACACACACACACACACACACACACACACACACACACTGCCTCGTCCCTACGCCGCCTCTCTGCGCTCCTGCTGTCCAGCAGTAGATTAGGGTGTAAGCAGGCTGGACCGGAGGACAGCTGAGCCCCGAGTGCTCTCTCCAAATCAGCTCTGAATCTGCACAGCGGCGTCTGGATAAATCTGATCTACACCACAGCGCTGATCTGTTTACTGACCACAGTGTTCCTCCACATCGCTGATTTCTGCTCATCCTTAACTACCACAATAAACAAGCTTTTAGAACAGAGAGAGAGAGAACGAGATTTACTGAGCGAAGTATGTGAAAGACGTAGAGAAAGAACCAAAAAGTTTTTGAAAAACTGAAAAAAAAAGAGAAAGAGAGAGAGAGAAAGAAAAAGAACACAAGACAGAGAGTTTTTCTCTGTTCCCTGTCCAGTAAAACCAACACACTCACACACACCTGTGCATCGCTCCGGCAAACAGACAAACACTCAATAAACAAAGCTGATCAAACCGTGGAAAACCTTTTAGTGTTTTAGCAAAGTTCCCATTTACCTGCACAGTTCTCAAATCACTCAACTGTGTGTGTTTACGAGTGTGTGGGTGTGCGTGTGTGTGTGTGTGTTCGTGTGTGTGTGTGTGTGTGCATGCAGATGTTCCAAATCATTCGACTCAGTAGAGAAGAAAGCTCCCAGGTAACACAGCTATTAGAGTAAACATCATTACACACCATCTTACAGCTACACACACCGGCTCAGCTCAGATACTGTTAGAGAGTCAGACAGATAGACAGACAGACAGACAGATAGATATGGAGGCAGATAGATCGATATGTAGTCAGACAGACAGGCAGGCAGAAAGGCAGAAAAGTACACAGGCAGACTATCTATCTATCTATCTATCTATCTATCTATCTATCTATCTATCTATCTATCTATCTATCTATCTATCTATCTATCTACAGCTCTACAAAAAAAATAAGAGACCACTTATAAATTATGAGTTTCTTGATTTTACCAAATTGAAATCCCCTGGAATATAATCAAGAGGAACATAAATGATTACTCACAAGCCATCAAACCAAACTGAACTGCTTCAATTTTGTCAGCAGGAGTAAAGGCATAAAGTTATCCAAAAGCAGTGTGTAAGACTGGTGGAGGAAAACATGCCAAGATGCATGAAAACTGTGATTAAAAACCATTTTAAATTTTAACATCAGTAATAGCTGTACCTCCTTCCTCAAACACGCCCCCAACTGAAAACAAGGCTCAGACCTGCTGGGGGTCTTTGATTGCTTGTTATTTGATTGATTGATTGATTGATTGATTGATTGATTCACCAGTAGGCTGATTGAGTGTTTGTTTGTGTTTGTGAGTGTGTTTGTGCACTTGCATGAATTAAAAAAGAGGACATATCTGAGACTACATCTGTACAACTGGGGACAAAAACACTAGTCCTTATTTTCTATGCAGGTATGTATGTGTATTTAATGTGTTTGTGTGTATGTATTTATGTATTTAGTGTGTTTGTTTGTGATTGTGTGTGTGTACCTGGTCTTCCTCTCCTCCTCCCTCCTCGTCGTATTTGAGGATGTTGTCCCGGACGTCGTCCTCTGGGTCGATCAGAAGCTGTTTGGCCTGACGCTCCTTATCCCTCCTCTTCATCCACATTACAAACAACAGCACCAGGACTGGAGAGAGAGAGAGAGAGAGAGAGAGAGAGAGAGAGAGAGAGAGAGAGAGAGAGAGAGAGAGAGAGAGAGAGAGAGAGAGAGAGAGAGAGAGAGAGAAGATGATGGAGGTGGATAGAAAGTTGAAGCAGAGATGATTATCTTTTCCAATTTCATTATCATTTTTTTGGGTGTGTTTTGTCAACATATATAAGAAGGTCATGCAGGAACGTGTTCAGGATGAAGAAGTGTGTACAGTGCTCTTATATGAGGCTGTCTCACTGACTGCAGAGCTCTGCTCTTTGCACAATTACAAACATTGCACTTTAAAAACTTGTACATTAATTAAACCAAAAAGCATACATAATAACACTTTACATATGAGATAAAACTTAACCAAATGAGAAAAAGCTATACTAATAAGTGACTGAGGCTTTATATAATGTAATCAAATATTGATTCAGTGTTCCATATTTTTAATTCATCAAACCTTTAAACTGATTAATGATTAGAATAATGATCCTAAAGAGGTGTCTGTTGCCAGTAATTTAAAAAGTGTTTAATTTGTTTAATTGAGTTTGTGGCATGCCACAGGGTTCTATTTTAGGGACTTTGGAGGTGATGTTAGATACGGTAGTGGGCCTACAAAAAAGTTTAAATGTTAAATGTTAAAAAAGAGCTATAGTACCAATCAAAAGTTTGGACACACCTTAAATTCAGTGTTTTTTTCATTATACTAAAGTCATCCAAACTATGAAGAAAAACATGCAATTATTTAGTAAACAAAAAAGTGTTAAATTAATCAGAATAAGTTTAGTATTTTTGTTTTTTTCTTTCTTAGATGACAGCATTCCACATCTTGGCACATCTCAGATAGCTTTATGAGGTAGAGCGCCATTAATACACCCTTAATCTGTATTAAACTGCTGACCCACTAAAAGACATGTGAACATAACAATGTTCTGCAATGAAAACATATAAAACATACAGTGACATAAAATAAAATATATAAATAAATATTTTAGAAAAGCATAATCTCTGGCGTGTTGTCATATGCTGTGGCCAGCTGATCAGGCCTATCTGCTCTTAATCTCTTTATGTGCTTTATCCACTTACTGAGGAGGATGATGATGCAGAGCAGGATGGCGATGATGGCACCCGTGCCCAGTCCAGCCGCTATAGCACGCTCATGCTCGGTGCAGTCTCCGTTCTGATCGCAGTGGCACACCTTCAGCCTCAGGTAGGACATGTTGGACATGGGTAGGTTGCCTGAATCTGTGATGACGATGGGGATTTTGTAGATACCCCTCTCCAGAAAACCGATCCTCAGACTAAGCTGAGCGTGATCACCTGCAAGAGAGGATTGTGGGAGTTGTAGTGTGTTTGCAGGGTTCATTATGTCTAAGTATAGTGTGTATATAACCACAGTCCTTGTTGACTTTACATTTCATTATGTATGTCCCAAACCTAACCTTAATCTCAACCCACATCCAAAATCTTATTCATCCATTCAGTCTAGTGTGATCTACTGTTTGGCTGAAATTATATGATTCAATCCATACATTTATTCATCCATCCACCAAT